>NW_026887447.1:0-8610 GCF_032173495.1 Musca vetustissima
GTCGATTAATATTAAGCAAACAATGGCTAAAGATATCATCGCCGTCTTCATCTTCGGTGTAGTCGTTTCACGTAAGTAAACCAATTCCGTGCACACTTGAAAGCCAACCAACCAACCAACGATGGCGGATGAGTATATCACATAAAGTGTTGTAATAATATTTTCCTGACCATAACACCCGTAACCAAGTCAACGCAGACAGACGGACAAACACTTTGAAGCCATAGATAGATAGCATGCAATGTCGGGAACTATTTCGATCTCTAGAGGTGGGCAGATTGTCTGTTGGCTGGTTTTCCTGCAACGGTAACTGGGAGACCAACTAACCATCCATGAGGACCTCAAGAAATAAAAAAAACGAAAAACACAAAGGAATGCAGCAAACAATTTAATAAGAAAACAAAACACAAATTTAAGGACGTAGAAGAAAAAAAGGAATACCTTGGCCCACAAATCATCATAGCTGTTGCCATAAATGTGTCTGCAAAGGTGTGCAGTGGGTGTCCGAAGATTCCTTGAAAAAATGAAAATAACGCATGTGGGAATAAGAAAAATCATAGCCCACAATAACCATTCACTTACAGATATATAACCGAAACATATGTATGTCTAATATAGCCATAACGCCAACAACGAACAAACAAACATATGCTCCAAGATGACCATATTGTCCAGACGTTATCTTGGCTTTTTCCATCTTTCAGTTCCACAATGTTTGCATTCTTTTATGAATTACTTGTCGTTACGTTTGTTTTCATTTTCTTCGTTGGTCCGTTCGTTCGCTCTTTCAACACAAACAATATTTATTATTGCAATAACTTATAAATGATGATTAATTTAATTTAATGTGTATTAGTTGTGGAAAAAATAATAGAAATCATTAAGGTTTATAAACTGGAGTTTATTAAACGTTTATAATTGTCAATATATGACGGTCGGTATATTGATATTAAATTTCTGTGAAATCTTCATATGAAGAGTTAAATATTGGCAAATTGCTTGGGTCACACTTGAATAGGGCCAAATGTATAAAAACGTACGCAAATGCAGTATGGACCAAAGATCGTATTTTTGACCATATTTAGAGCAGTATATTTATGAAATAAATTAATATTACATATAAGGTTTTGGAGGATGCTTATTACAATTCTGCAAGGAAAAAAATATAAATTCAATAGGTTGGATCGAAAATGGATGACGTAGGGGATGAGAGATTCCAAACAACGGCTCCGATTGGCTTTAAAATGGCGAAGTCCAGGCTTATCTTGGTCCCTCTATCATCTCAATTGTGGACACTGACCTCCCTACGGTGTCACCTGGGATAGCTATTTTCATCACCCGTTGAAATAGTGGGCTGATACGTGCCGCGACTTCACCCGTAAGAACTATAAAAAATGGGTTGAGGCGTCGGGTTATTTGCCCACACACGGAAAACCCCTCCTGCTATGAAAAAGCAATGAAAAAGAAAACCAAACCCCCTAATGTTGACGACCCCCGGAAACCCATAAAGGGCCACGATCTGCGAATCTGCACTTGGAATGTGCGCACGTTGTACAGAATAAAAGTACAAAGCCAATATTATTGTACAAAGCTAATATTATTGCCTTACAGGAAATGCGATGGAAAGGGACTGGTGAAAGTAAAGCAGATGATTACGCCCTGTATTATATCTGCCATGAAACGAGACATGAATTTTGTAGCGGATTTATGCTTAACATGAGAATAAAAGGCCTTGTCTCCAGATTCACTCCAGTAGATGAGCGAATATGCTATAATCCGTATAAAAGCGAAGTTCTTCTACATCAGTCTCATTTGCGCCCATGCTCCGACCGAAGATAAAGATGAGCAGACCAAAGGTAAATTTTACGAGCGTCAAGAAACTGCATATGACTGCTGCCCTGGCCATGACATGTTATTAGGAGATTTTAAATCAAAAATAGGAAGGAAAATTCAGCATTCACGAAGAAACATCCGACAACGGCATGATGTTATTCACTTCGCGGCAGCAAAAAACGTTGTAGTTAGTAGCACCAGATTCAAGCATCTCGATATACAAAAAGCCACCTGGATTCCTCCAGATCAAGCAACGAAAAATCAAATTGGCCACGTTGTGATAGATGGAAGGCATTCGTACAGTGTTTTAGACATTCGATCGATACGAGGAGAAAAATCGATTCGGACTATTACCTTGTGGAAGCCAAGGTACGCACCCGTCTTAATGTAGCGGCAAAGGTGCGATCTAATATAACACGGAAACTCGACGTCGAAAAGCTGCAAAACACAAACTCCGCTCAACTTATCCACTTGCTAGTCGAACGCACTTCTTGTTCCGATAATAGCCTAGAAGTACAATGGCAAATTTTGCCCAATCCCTACATAATGCAGCAAAAACAACAACACGCCAAACCCATCAAGAAACCCATGGTACGATCAGGAGTGCCGTAATGCTATTGATGTGAAAAACGCAGCGTATGGGACCACCCCTCAGACAGTAGCAACAGGTAATGTGATGGAGAATTATCGGGAGAAAAGGAGAGAGGAGGAAAGTATTTTCAGAAAAAAGAAGAAAGAACAAGAAAAACGTGAGCAACTCGAGATGTACAAGAGTCTGAATGAAGTCTGGAAATTTTGCTTTGGAGTAGAGATGAAGAGGGAAACCTGGATCTGGAAGGAGCATTTTGAAAAGCTTCTGGTACCAAATAGTGGCGGTGAAGTTGATAACCCAGAACCAATAAGAGATGACGCTATAGATTGAAGAACAATAAAGCAGCAGGTGCCGATGGACAGATTCTGGTCAGGAGCATGTACCAGCTGATTAGTACAATTTGCTGATTACAGTTGATTAGTACAATTTGGCTAGCGGGATGCATGCTCAATGAATGGAACCTCATAATTCTGTGTCCCGTGCACAAAAAGGGAGACAAGACGATATGTGTCAACTATAGAAGAATAAGTATCCTTCCCATCACATATAAAGTGGATAGCGGTGTGGGAACGACTGAAGCCAATGACATTATTGTACCATACAATGCGGATTTAGGCCCGGTAAATCAACCATTGACAAGATTTTCACTCTGCGACAAATCCACGAAAAACACATCGACACATACCACCTATTCGTAGGATATAAAGCCGCATTCGATAGCCCTATCCGTTCAGAGATGTGTAAACCTGTTTAAATGTGAACATAAATGGGACTCTGTACACCAAACAACAAACGTTAATCTTCTACGCCGATGACATCGATTTAATGGGTCGAACATTGCGAGCGGTAACAGGGACCTTTGAACAAATTGAGAAGGAGTCTGCCAAAGTGGGTCTGGTACAAAATTGTCTTTCAAATTGGATGAGATGCGCACAAGACCGACGATTTCGGAACTCTTTTTTAAGCTAAACTAACTAAATAAGTATTAGGAGGTAAAAATATCGTCTTCTTGTATTTTCTTACAGAAAATATCCACGAAAAAGATTAACCAGTAAGGAAAGTAGTAAAGTCGGACGGGGCCGACTATATGATACCCTTCACCACTATGGGTATATTAAACAGGGCTATTAATATGAAATTGGATGATATAAAATATGTGATATTTATCTAAATGTGAATCCACCTAGATCTATCCATAAAGTATGTAAATCGACTTCAAACAAATATAAATAGGTCATCCGTTGGGCTATGTCTGTACTTCTAGAAAACGCAACTACGTAATTCTATGCTCAATTTTGTACGTTGTGCAAAATTTGATGTCAATCTGACATCAATCGGGCGAAAATATATATGGAAGCTCTATCCAAATATTAAGCGATTTCAAACAAACTTGTCACAGGTTAGGTTACACTAATTTCAGTACGTTTTGTTCCTATTGGTTCCTTGGTGCGTCAATTACTTAAAATCAATCTATAATAAAAGGGAGCTATATCTAAATCTGGACCGATTTTCACGAAAAAAGGCAGACATCACTCTAGGCTCAATTCAGTACGTTCTGCCAAATTTCGTGCAAATCGAAAGATATATAGGGACTTTGGTGCACCATTTACATGAAATCGGACGAAACTATATGTGGGAGCTATATAGAAATCTGGACCGATGTTCTCGAAACCTTACAGACATCATTCCAGACTCAATTCAGTACGTTATGCCAAATTTCGTGCAAATCGCAAGATATATAGGGATTTTGGGGCACCATTTACATGAAATCGGACGAAACTATATATGGGAGCTATATCTAAATCAGGATCGATTTTCATGAAACTTGGTAGACATCATTCGAGGCTCAATTAAGTACGTTCTGCCAAATTTCGTGCAAATCGAAAGATATATAGGGACTTTGGTGCACCATTTACATTAAATCGGACGAAACTATATATGGGAGCTATATCTAAATCTGGACCGATTTTCTCGAAACTTGGCAGATTTCATTCTAGGCTCAATTCAGTACGTTATGCCAAATTTCGTGCAAATCGAAAGATATATAGGGACTTTGGTACACCATTTATATGAAATCGGACGAAACTATATATGGGAGCTATATCTAAATCTGGGCCGACTTTTCAAAATTTGGCAGACATCACTCTTGGCTTAGTTCAGTACGTTATGCCAAATTTCGTGCAAATCAAAAGATATATAGGGAATTTGGGGCACCATTTACATGAAATCGGACAAAACTATATATGGGAGCTATATCTAAATCTGGACCGATTTTCACGAAACTTGGCAGGCATCATTCTAGGCCTAAATGATTAGGCTGTACCAAATTTCGTGCAAATCGAAAGATATATAGGGGCCGTTTACATTAAATCGGTTAAATATATATGGGAACTATATCTAAATCTGAACCGATTTTTCCCAATTTCAATAGGGTTCGTCCTTGGGCCGAATAAGTGACCTATGCCAAATTTTATCCAATTCGGATCATAAATGCGACCTGCACTTTGTTTACAATTTAACATGGACAGACAGACGGACAGACGGACGGACTGACGGACATGCATAAATCGACTTAAAAAGTGATTCTGTGCATATTCTCAAAAGGAACCATGTGTCTATCTCGTTTCCTTTTGCCTGTTACAAACATATGCACAAAGACATAATACCCTGTACCACAGTGGACACAAGATTGGAGGATAAGTTTTACAAAAATATTCTTCATTCGATTTGACTGAAGACATGTCGTATCAAATATAGCCTGCAATAGCCACAACAAAGACCCCAAAAATTTTACATATCGTATATTGTCCTTCCGAAATATTAATATACTCGCCAAGGATTTCCATCCCCAAAAGAAATGTTCCACCCTCCAGAAAATGAGCTCGACATTTTGTTATAATGTAATAAACACGTCACCTCCCATAGAACGAAAAAAGTTTTAAACAGAATATTTCTTTTTTTAAATAAATGAATGGAATATATGTTCAGATAACTAATTTTTTCTGTTAAAAATCAAATGTATAGTATTTTTATACCCTACACCACACTGTGGTACAGAGCATTCTTTTTATTGAAATTATGAAGTTATGAAATTATTTAAGCGGATAAGTAGTTAAGCCACCAAAAGTAAAATTAATATTTTTCTGTGATATAAAATGCTAATTGGATTTTGACTTAAGAGTCCAATTGTTACAATTTGTGAATTTGATTTTTTTTCCATCGTATTATCGTTTAAGTCCCTATAATTGAATATTGTGGATTTATAAGTTGTTGTTGTCGTGTTTTTTCCAACTTGTCATGACTTTAGGCAATTTTAATTAATGTTGAAATTTACATAAATTGACACAAAATTAAAATGAACTTTTATTTTGTGGTTAGAGATATAGGTTATGGTCGACCATAGTCACCACCCAGAGTTAAAACTCTTAATCACAGTGAACGTATAATTAAAATTTAAATTATTTTTTATTTATTTATTTATTTATTTATATATTTCATAGTGCCCAGTCTTTCGACCTTAAGGCTGTAAGCTACATTTCACAATTAAATATAAAATTTATCGTATTAAGCGGCTTAAATGTAAAAGGGAGGGATATTGAACTACTAAAGAATATTATACCGATTAAATTACAAAAAAAAAAAAGTTTTTGATTATTATAGATTATGATTAAAAAATTTGATTAATTGGATTATGACTACTCCAGTAGGAATGGAAAATTATTATATATAAAAATGAGTTGTGTTTTTATCTAAATAATTTGTATCACAAATATAAAAAAATTTAACATACATACGTACATTAAAAAAAAAATTTAATTGAATTTGAACTACTCCAATTTATATACAACGTAATGATTTATAAATTCTTCATTGATAAAAAATAAAATAAGTGAGCAATACTGGGCAATAATAATTTATAAAATTTGATTAACTCGATATAATCATGAGTAATTGGAAATAATATACTCTAACATTTTACTTTTAAACCAAGCTAATGAATGATTGAATGTTTTTAAGGGTACTGGTAATATGTTATATACTCGAGCAACTCGGACAAGGAACGATCGTTCTAAAGAAGAAGTTAGTAAGGGAATTCGAATTTGAGGATTTCTTTGCGATCTTGTAAAAACGACATATTTTTTGGTATCAATTGAAAGACATAGCTCTGTGCTATAAAGTTTCCTTAACATAAAGTTAACTTTTGACACTAATGAGTTAATATGAGCCTCAAAAGTAAGCCCACTATCCACAAGAACTCCAAGACACTTTATACAATCAACAAATTCAATATGTGCGTTATTATATTTAACCTCTATACCAGAAGCAACACATAAGCCAAAAGACATAGCTTTCGTCTTATTTACATTAGACAATCTATTTTTCATCATCCAATCTGCCACCGTTAAACATACATGATTTACAACACTTTGCATCACATCCGGGAAAGCAGCATCACACTTCATCAACAACTGAACGTCATCGGCAAAGGCAAAAGGAAGACAATTATCAGAAGATATTGCAACAAAAAAATCATTTATAAACAAAATGAACAACAACGGACCAAGAACGGATCCTTGAGGCACGCCACTTATAACGGGCAAATAGCTCGAACAATTACCACCAGCGAAAACGTACTGATACCTATATCTAAGATACGATTTAATTAAAGCACATGATGTAATAGAAAATCCAAAATAATTACAAAGCTTAAAGACTAGCAGTTCGTGATCAATCCTGTCAAAAGCTTTTTCTAAATCAATAGACAGAAGAACACAGCAACCATGATCACTTGTAATATGACGAATCTTGTCAGTAAGACTTACAAGCAGAGACGTTGCGCTTCTATTATACCTAAACCCAGATTGCGAATCATGAAGTAAAGATGGGAAGGATATGTGGTCTAAAATCTGTTTCTTTAATATATGTTCCGCCATTTTTGAAAGAATAGGCATTATCGAAATGGGTCGAAAGTCATTAGCAGCATCAGACTTTCGAATAGGAATCACTTTAGCTATTTTCCACAAGGAAGGAAATGACGATGTCATTATTATGGTATTAATAATATGTAAAACGTGATTCCCTATATACGGTAATATGATTTTAAGGAACTTTAGGGTCAAACCATCAGAACCAACAGCATTTGATTTAATTAAAGAGAAACAATCCAACATTTCACACAAGCTAACACATCGAAAGGAGAAATTACCACAAGAGTTGAGAAGAGCAGAATTGTTACTGCCAACATTTTGAAAAGAAGAAAATAAATTATTTATCTCTTCAACATCAACTTCAATAACATCCTTATTCTTCCCAATGCCATGCCTGTTTAAAAGCCCCCAAATTTCTTTAGATGTTTTGCCATTAAAAAGTTTATGATGAAATGAAGCTTTGGTTCTCCGAATTACGCGTTTGGACTTATTACGATTTCTGCAGAACACCCTCCAGTTAGCTTCACTTGGATTATGAAGATAAGACCTCCAAGACAAATCTCGCAGAGAAAGCCAATACTTAATTTCAGAGGTTTTAAACCAATCGTCCTTTCGACCACTAATACACCGCTGCCTACGAACAGGAAAACAACTATGTACACCATTTAAATTAGTATACAATACATCTAACTGCTGATCCACATCACTTGTTTCATAAATTTCAGAAAAATCACAAAATTCCAAAGCACTATCCAAAATGTCAGGAGTAACAGCAGAATAATCTGTATATTCATAATATTTTGGTACTACTTTGCATTCAAGATCCAATGAGATGAATATAAATGAATGATGTGATATTCCCGGACACTGGAATTGACTAGAAAAACACACCAGATTAGGCATTGACAATAAAAAATAATCAATTAATGATGTTGATTTATGATGAAGATCATAGTGGGTGGGAATAGAATTATGCACAATAGAAAGGTTCATATTATTACATATTGTTCTAACATTGTAGGATTTCCGAATATCAAATAAGTTATTATTGAAGTCTCCCATCAATATAACTTTTTCATACTGGACAACCAAGTCTGAAAAAACGCTTTCAAAGGAAGAAAAATCTCCATGAGGCAGATAAATAGCCCCAACCAACAATTTATTTCCATTGAAATCTATCTCAACAAAAATAGCTTCCACCACACCCTCATTTTCACTAGCACAAACAATTTTGTGTTTAACATGATTTGCTACATA
>NW_026887448.1:0-8528 GCF_032173495.1 Musca vetustissima
AATTGGTTTAGATTCCGACATATCTCTTATATATATTTTCGTCCGATTTTATGTAAATGGTGCACCAAGGTTCCTATATATATCCTTCGATTTGCACAAAATTTGGCATAGCGTACTGAATTAAGTCTAAAGAGATGTGTGTTAATTTTCGTGAAATTTAGAAATAGCTCCCACATATAGATTATATTTTTAACAACGCGGCGTACCCTAATCGTGTATCAATTTTGCTATAAATCGTTTTCCATAAATTTTCCCCATGTTACACAGGCGGCTCTAAATCTGCTCGAATGAAATTAAAATTAGGATAAGTTGGAGAAAGAGGGAACATATACATGCAATTGTTAGGATACATATGTACAATATACCCAAAGTGGTGAAGGGTATCATATAGTCGGCCCAGTCCGACTTTACTACTTTCCTTACTGGTTTTATATTAAAATAGTAATCTGATTTGTTCTGTGTGTTGGGGTTGTCCCCTTATGCTATTCTGGATTTTTTTCAGAATTTTATACTCTACCATGCGTTATCAGTTTTGGAGCTTTCAGATTTTAAGAAAAATCCCTATTAAAAATTTCTGAAATTTGTATTTGGTGTACATAATTATTTACATAAATCGGTAACAAATCTTTTTTTGAGGATGTTTTGAAATATAAGTCCGGATCCTCGAAGAGTGATCAACTGATACGAAAAATGTTTTCGATATTTTTTGAAATAGTCCCCATATCAATGTTCTGTCCCATTTTATGTACTCTCATCTATGTTAGATTTCTAGCCGATGTAGCTGCCACTTGACATTCCTTTTTTTGAGTCTAGACCAATGCTAATTTGATTTTCCAAGCCTATAAACATTTCGTGTTCTTGGAAGGTGAACGACTTATTCGCATACAATTTTCGAAATTGGTTCTTGTTTTGACATGTCCCGTATGTAAAAGTCCAGCACCGTCGTTATATTGAAGGTCTTAACAAAAGTTTACTTTCTGTAATGTGGCATTCCGGATTCTTAGTGGAATTTTGTCATTTAGGTTGTTTGAGGACGAACAACTTATTCACAGAAAAAGTGGGTCTAAGTTTTGTCATAACATACGTATAGCGATTTCCTACTCTCGGTATGAAAAAGAAGTGGCTTCAATAAAGTCTTTTGTTTTCAAAAATTTCTCTATATAAACATGCTTTGACACAGCCTCATATAAAGGTCCCCCAAATTTTAGCTATTTTAATGGTTCTGCACTTGTTTTACTACCTATCTTCTGGATCCTAGGTAGATATAAAACGTATTCGGAGAAAATTATATAAATAGGTCCATAGGTCCAGAAGGTATTAAATTTGGGGTTTCACAGGATAAACAATTTAGGTCTTCTATAGACTTTTGAAGGTTCTCTTTTATATAGATTTTGTATATAGAAATACTTTGATAAGTCCGTAGAAGATTTTTTTTTTTATATAATACTTTCGTTATGTTCTCTATGGACAGAATACTTTCTGTAAGCCTTCTACGTACCTTCAGTAGATCTTCTATAGACAAAAGGTTGTTGTGGGTCTTTTGTAGATTGAACACAGTTTGTTGGTTTTCAGTGGAGAGAAGACCTTCTGAAGATAAAGATCCTATTTAGATAAAAGATGTTTTAATCTACAGACCCTCCTCTGGATCTTTTATATATAAAATTCCTTCCATTATTAGAAGACCCAAACATAATCTTCTATGGAAGATAAAATATGGAAGATACTCTAAAGGTCCACCAGAAAACAATCTTCTATAGATTTTCTATAGTCACAAGGCCTTTTATGGTTCTTTCCAACTTGTCCCTTTTTATAATAATTGCCATTAATCTTTGTCATAAAGTAGAATAACAACAAACGACATTACCGGAATGGCTGGATGCTTGGTTGGTCGGTTGGATGGATGGACAGATGGATGCCTGGATAAGATTAATTGAAGTTGACTCTGGTACACACACACTGCACACATTTGTTTTCAAAGTTTATGACGTAACGACTCTTCAGGAAACTCAGGGTAAAACTACGCACCAATTACGTTCATTAACAAGTAGCGGGTGAAACACATGCACTCTGGCAAAAGAATGAAAGGAAGGGAACTGTTATTAATTAACATTGTTTACAAGAATGTTGGCCGTTGGCAAGAGAAGCACTTTAACAAAAAAGCTTGCAGCTTGCCATGACCAACACTTTAACTATTTATTCGCACAGCGTCCAATGTCCATAAGAAAAATGACTGCATCGATGTTTTTGTTGTTGTATTTTTCTTTGCTGAATAACTTTAATGTAAGTGAAAAATTACAAAAGTTTCTCAATTTAAAATTGATGGAATGAATGCAAACAAAAATGTTATTAAATATAATTTGTTAATATAGTAATGGTTTCATGAAATTTTATATAGTAAATATGATGCAGGAACAGTAAATATGATGCAGGAAAGCCTGCAAGGAATTTGTCTTCTTAAATATTACTTTGAATATGTGAATTAAGTAATTTCGTTTAACACAACTGTTGAAACTGATATTTTTAATGTTGCGAAAAAATGTGTAAAAGTATCTGACAAAATCCAAATCAATTAACCCTACTACATTCTTCGTGTATTAGTAATAAAAAAACAAAGACTTGTTACCTATTACATTATATGAAACCGACTAGCAATAAGAATTTCTTTTTCGTTGTCAATCTTCATCGATTTCCTTGTTTTATGCTAAACTAAATTTTTTGCATTTTACCTTACATTTTTAATGTCTTAATGATGTTGATAGTAGTTGTTGTTTGAAAAAAGTCCACATAATTATGAATTCCATTTTAATAAAAAGAAAGAAAAACAACAAAATATTCAAACGAGAAAAAAAGTACCAAAGGAGAAACAAATTCATTAACGACTAATAACTGCTAACTAAAGTAACCTAACGAAGTGTAAAGATGTGATTAAATAGAAAAAATAATTCTTAATGAATTATGAAATAGGGGAATGTGTCGACACAATAGATACTACAAAAGCAGATTCCTTTAGAATAACGAGTGATATATCGAGGGGACTAAAAATAATACCCAACAAATGCAAAAACTGAATTCCCACAACGCCGCCAAATAAATCTTCGAGAATTTTGACCAAATACATACCAACACTCATTACGGCAAATCTTCCTATCAGCGGTCGCAATATTTAAATCAAATATTGGAAATTACGTACACACATTTCTCATACTCCTACAATGTTTGGTATTGCAAATGGGATATATCATGTTTTGACAATACCACTACATAAAGATCCGAGGATGGTGAAGGGATCGCAATATTTAAAATAAAGCTCTGATTTTTTTTCACAGACATTGCTAATACTCCGTTTCGGATTAAAAAAATTATTATTGAACTTTATTTTGTTAAAATACTGAACCAACCAAATTATCACCCAACAGTTCATTCTTTAAATTTATTTTCATTAGGTGTTTTTTTTCAAAAACTTTTTACTTGTTTATACAAATACTGGTTCTCTGTCATTAACACACTAGCACGCCAAATAGTAAACTCAAAATAAATATAAGCTGTTAAGTCGTTTGTGGGGTTTCAAGAGTATTAACTACCTCCTGACTTTGAGTAGACAGACTAAAAACACAAACAACAATGCTTAAAAACATCATTCATATATGTTAGTAAACACCTGAGGTGAACCAGACTGTTGACATTGTTTTGTCCGTATGTATTTGTACATTCAATCATACATTTTTATTTATGTAATATAGAAAAGCCAAGTGGATTAAGGAAGATAAAACACAGCCGAATACTGTAGAAAGTTAGAGACTTGTTAATGTCACAAAAGTTAAAACAGAAAACCTTAAAAGGAATTGGAGCATTTTTAGGGGTCTTTTTATGTCTTATTGTTTATTTAGGTGCCTTTATATTTCAAACATTACATATTTATCTAACATTTTTGCAAATGGACTTAGGTATGAAAAAAAAATCAAAAAAAATTATTTTCAGACACTGATCATTATATATCCATGTTTTAAGATAGCCACTATTTAAAGTTACCCTCCAATTTCGGGCATTATTAGATTTATAGCCGAACTATGCAACCAAGGCTCGAATTTAACATTTAGGGGCTTCTAAAAAATGTATATTGAAATTCGAGCAGAATGTGGTCTTTAAACGGAATTTCTTTTACTATAAATTTAACATTGTCGAGTCTAAATAAATACATATAAAACAATACATATATATATATATATATATATTTTTTTTAAATAATAAATACTAATACTTATTGCACTTTCTATTGAGTCCAATTACATTTTAGGTATGTCGAAGATACTAGGACAATTTCCGCCCATACTTACGAAATATAAGTCGAAAGAAAATACTTTAGGGGTATTTTTGAATGTCCAGACTAATTTTGTTTACTTAAGAGGACCCCCCCCCATTCTCGGGGTCAAAAATTTTGTTGATATAATTCGAATCTACACTAATTATAGAATGTGCATACAAAATTCCAAATGAAAATCTCAAAAACTCTTGAAGATATAGCCGATTTATTGTGTCAGCATCAAGTGACGGCTAAAGGGCTTTAAACGCGTTTTTCTCTAAACATTTTTTTGCGAATGGCGGGCACGATAACTCAAAAACTAATAACCCAATCGATTTCAAATTTTTACACGTTTCTCTGTGAGTGTATAGCTATCGTATGAACTAGGATAAAGCCAATCGGTAAAATCTTCCTTATTTTTTAACTTGGTTTTTGGTAAAAAATCGGCGATTTTTCAAAAATATTTTTTTAAAGGTCCACCATTTTGTTAATTTTAGAGCGAAGTCAATAATCCTAGTTCATACGACAGCCAGACATGTACTCTTTCTAACACCGTTGGAATTTTCGGATTCCGATGTTCCAGTGAGGAGTTATAGTGCCCGCCATCAAAAATAAGGACTTTTCTTTAATTACAAAAAAAAAACAACAACAAAATTTTTTTGTAAATTATTTTTCTTCTATTTTAAATCTTCAAATATATATGTGCAAAGTTACAAACCTTAACAAGCATTGGTATTGATTTACCAGCCCATTGAAAATCTTGAAAAATTAAAATCGAGAATGGGGGAGGTTCCCTTAAGATCAAATTTCAATAGCCGAAAACAAATATTATAAAAAAGTTTTCATCATGAACATAGCAAACAAATTCATCACTTCATAACTCAAAAATTTTACTTATGGCGAATTTGTCCTTTTCGGTTCATAAGTTACTCAGCGAGTACTTTCGTCTCCACAAAAAATTTTTCAAATCCCAGACCATAAGGGCTATATGTGCCCAAACAATTGTCACCCAAATCAAATCAGCGGAAGTATAACCCATTGTGGGTATCATTACAGTATGATTTATATAAATTCTATGTTATGTATACGTCACCCTGGCATGCATTAGATTAGATCACGATTTTATAAAATGAATTAATGTGAATAAGAGCAAATAAACCGACAATTCCATATCTTGTTTAAACTAATTATAATATTAATTAGTTTAAAATGTAATTAATCTGAATTAAAAAAAAACTAAAGTAAATACCACCAATTCTACACTGTGAAAAGTGTAAATATTTGTTTTACAATTGAACAACAATATATTTTTATATAATACAAAAAACTTTAATCAATGCTATGATGGTAATTACTTACAAAAACAACAGCTATATAATATTTTAATTTTTATGGGTATTACGACTAATTTTATTAAGTTCGTGTGATTACTTTGAATTCCAAAATTCATAAATTTTTTAAAAAGCATAACAAAGAAAAATAAGTGAAAAAGGCGTCAAGTTCTGTCGGGCCGAACTTTGGATACCCTCCACCATAGGTATATTTACAGGTACTTGAAATGAAAATATAGGGAACATACGAAAACGCGGACCTATACTGTCAATTCTACAAACCGATTTATGTAAAATCACATAACCCCAAAACGAGAACAACTATTGATAGCGCATGGTAGAGTGGAACATGTGTATAAAATTCTCAAATTATTTACTGTTCAAAGCTATATGAGGCTATACCAAAATGGGGTCAATATTGCTTACATAGTGTGGGAATTAGAGAATATATGAGGGGCTATGCCTTAATAATGACATAGCTCAATTTCAAATCCAATATTTTAATTTTGTATCTCAATACTTTTCTTCAGGAGGTATCACGATATCCTTAGAAGGCGTAAAGATTACAACAGATGGCTAAATCGACTTAAAATTTCATACTTTGTAAGGTAAAAACTGACAGTTTTCCAGTAACGAATGTGTCCCATACTATGGTAGAATACGAATATTGAGGACAAACCCAACACACGGAACAAATCAGATAGTTATTATACCCTTCACCACACTGTGATACAGGGTATTATGTCTTTGTGCATATGTTTGTAACAGAGTATCTGTAGAACCTTCCTTTTGGGCCAAATAAATTGCGCTACGCTAATTGCTTTATGCTAATTGCCCTACGCAAATTGATTTATGCTAATTGTTTTATACAAATGACGTAATAGGTCTATATTGATGACTCATCCATCTCTTTTCCTCTTGGTGTGTTGTGTGATCATATTGTGTTCTATCTCTTTCCCTGTTATTGTTTTATGCCGTCCGTCTGTTCAATATTTTCTTTCGTCTTTCCCCAATGTGGTCCATTTATAATTGATTTATGCTAAATGCTTTACGCAAATGACGTAATTGGTCCATCTCTTTTCCTCTTGGTGTGTTGTGTGATCATATTGTGTTCTCTCTCTTTCCCTCTTATTGTTTTATGCCGTCCGTCTGTTCAATATTTTCTTTCGTCTTTCCCTAATGTGGTCCATTTATAATTGATTTATGCTAATTGCTTTACGCAAATGACGTAATTGGTCCATCTCTTTTCCTCTTGGTGTGTTGTGTGATCATATTGTGTTCTATCTCTTTCCCTGTTATTGTTTTATGCCGTCCGTCTGTTCAATATTTTCTTTCGTCTTTCCCTAATGTGGTCCATTTATAATTGATTTATGCTAATTGCTTTACGCAAATGACGTAATTGGTCCATCTCTTTTCCTCTTGGTGTGTTGTGTGATCATATTGTGTTCTATCTCTTTCCCTCTTATTGTTTTATGACGTCCGTCTGTTCAATATTTTCTTTCGTCTTTCCCAAAGTGGTCCATTTATGACCTTGATGACCCTGAATCAATACCGCTTGTGTCCCATATTTGTTCTTCCCCCCTTTCTTCCGTATTTTTTACGGTAAGCTTATATGTGTTCCCCTCCTTCCCTATCCACTTGTTTTCTTTTTTTTGTCTTCCCAATGTGGTCCATTCGTATGACCTTGATGACCCTGAATCAGTACCGCTTGTGTCCCATATTTGTTCTTCCCCCTTTCTTCCGTATTTTTTCGGTAAGCTTATATGTGTCCCCCTTCCCTCTTCACTTGTTTTCGTGATGCAGTGTCGCAGTGCGGCCACCGCTCTTGTCTACATTTATCCCCCCTTCTCTACCTACTTGTTTTTTCTTGGTTGCACAATATTGTGAAATACATGAAGCAGTGTCTCATATGATTGTCTATTGGAACCAGACTCAATCCGATCATGGGTGTCTTATCAGAAAGAATTTGTTAGAATTTACAAGATGCAATGTCTGTCCATTGAGCCAATTTGAATCTTAAGTCTCTTATCAGCAAGTGTTTGTTGCTATGATTGGAGAGGCGCCCATCGGTCTATAGATTCTACCAAGACCATATGTCTGTCCCACCATTGATTATCTGTCATATTAGTATTATTATTGTTTCTAATATTTGAAGTACGTGTGTCAGTTGAAACTATTGATCATGTGTTGGATGCACAAGTGATAGTTTGTTGTTTTACTCTAATTATTGAGTTGAATGCATTTATGTTGTTTTGTTGTTTCTATATAAATATATTTATGCGTATTGAGAAAATATAATAGGTGAAATGTTAACAAACAATTTCTCTTTCTTACTAATACTTTGTTCTATGATAATCATGCTGCAATTACATTTCTATGATAGAAAAATACTAGATTTTGGGGAGCATTATATGATTGATCCTTATCAATCAGTTATTTAATGTAAACAAATGTAATGTTTAAAAGCGGAGGAAAATTCGAAAAATGCATTCAGTTTAAAAAATCGCCAAGTTGAGTGAAATTGACAAAAAAAATGGAGCCGAAAAACCAATATTTGAAAGTTTTCATTGAGGAGGAAAACGAACATTTCGAAGCATTCGACAGAGCAATGAAAGAGTACAAACAAAAAATGGTTAAGAAAATGGAGCCGAATAACCAATATTTGAACGTTTTCATTGAGGAGGAAAACGAAAATTTCGAAGCATTCGACAGAGTAATGAAAGAGTATGAACAAAAACAACAACTCAAGAGAGCGAAACAAGGAGATGTGGAATCCATCGCAAAAAATAAGATTGAAGGAGGGAGCAGGACCAACATGCAGGAAACGGAGTCCAAAAAGGGACCAGCAGCAGCGATGAGTACACGCAGTCGAAGGAAACGGAGTCCACTTCATTAGA
>NW_026887449.1:0-8672 GCF_032173495.1 Musca vetustissima
TAAATGAGCCAACTTGTTGATGACAAGGCGTCAAAATATTATAAATCTCCGACAACTAAATATCGGAGATAATTATGCTGATATTACTGTGCTTGGAGCTTGCGATGAAGGCGAGGGTGATCGTAATGATTATCATGATGAATCACTTAAGTACATGAGGGCATATTGTTATTGAAATACGAGGGCAGGCTAGTATTTTCTTTTTTTTTACCATAGACCTTCATAGACAGAAAATGTATTCTATGCTATAGAAGAAAGGGACTTCTTTGCTATAGAAAAAACAGTAAGGAAAGCAGTAAAGTCGGACTGGGTCGACTAAATGATACCCTTCAACACTTTGGGTATATTACATATGTATCCCCTCCAAGGAACATACGCAAGTCTTTCCGCAACCTATGATAAATTTAATTTCATTCGGGCAGACTCAAGTCGAATAATATATAGGGACTTTGGTGCACCATTTACATTAAATCGGACGAAACTATATATAGGAGCTATATCTAAATCTGGACCGATTTTCTCGAAACTTAACACACATCATTCTGGACCTAATTCAGTACTCTATGCCAAAATTCGTGCAAATCGAATGATAGATAGGGGCTTTGGTGCACCATTTACCTTAAATCGGACGAAACTATATATAGGAGCTATATCTAAATCTGGACCGATTTTCACGAAACTTGGCACACATCGTTCTGCACCTAATTCAGTACTCTATGCCAAATTTCATGCAAATCGAAGGATATAGAGGGACTTTGGCGCCCCATTTACCATAAATCGGACGAACCTATATATGGGAGCTATATCTAAATCTGAACCGATTTTTCCCAATTTCAATAGGGTTCGTCCATGGGCCAAATAAGTGACTTGTGCCAAATTTCATCCAAATCGGATCATAAATGCGACCTGTACTTTGTTTACAATTTAACATCTACAGACGGACGGAAGGACGGATATGTATAAATCGACTCAGAAAGTGATTCTATGCATATTCTCAAAAGGAACCATGAGTCTATCTCGTTTCCTTTTGCCTGTTACAATCATATGCACAAAGACATAATACCCTGTACCACAGTGTGGTGAAGGGTATAAAAAAGCCTCACTTGTACAGGATATATGACCGGACTTATATAGAATAGAAGTCCTGAATTCTGTAGACATGCCCTTTACTGCTATGAGGTAAATGACTGAATCTTTTATTAAATGAAATGTAATTATACTGTGAGATGAAATACATTTATTTTATACGATAAAAGCCATAGTTTCTGTAGAACAGAAGACCGGTCTGGTATAGGGAAGAAGACTAGTCTTCTATATAAACCCTATAAAAATCCTCTACCTATCCATTTATACGACCCTCCATTATTGGTTGTCGTTACATTATGGCATCTCATTGGATTCGAAACCCGTTCAAAAAAACTGTTTTTTTTTGTTTTTTGTATTTTAAGCGCGATCCGGTCACTTGAATGTGTTGGTGTAGTTTCAACAAAAAATGCACTTGTCACAATTGAAGTGGATTTCATTTTCATACCTTTATTTTGTTGATCTTCCTCCCCTTCCAAAGATCTCTACATAGAAGACAATATAAAAATTTAGCTTATAAATTCATTGGATGCAATATCCAAAAGTATAGCAGCAGAGAAATATTGGATATCAATGTGAAATTGAATTTCATGGTATGACTTTTGAATTGGTGTTGATTTTCCAACAACAAAAAATGATGCAGCAAAGAAAATATAGAGGTAAGATGAAATTGATTTGTTTTCTCTCAATATTGTTCATGTGTTTATTTATTATGACATTAAATATTGTGGATCATTTAAAATGCTAATTACTTTGAATTGTATCGATATTGTCAAGCAAAGTGACGTCTGCAAAATGTATTTATTTTTGATTTTTTTATTATTAAAAAATAGACCACCAGGTAAAAATTTGGTTCATTTGTTATGTTTGGAATTTTGACTTAACTTTCTGCGAGCAAAATTTCGCAACATTTATGCAATAATGGCAATTATAAACAATATCAGCCATATATGTATATCAGAATCGTCGTTAATTGCGTCAGTTTTGTGTGCATATCATTGTAACAACTTACCGTTTTTAATTAATATCTTGACTTTATGATTTTCAAAATTTTCATAATTTATTGTTTTTTATTTTATTATTTATTAGTAGAAGTGATAAAATTTAGTTTCTTATGATTTTATCATACATTGCTGCTGCTACTAATACAGTTGAAATGATTTTCGTTTTTTTCGATTTATGTTTGTTCTTTCAATTTGGATTAAGCTTGTAAAGTTTAGTTGTTTTTCATTTTCTTTTCCCTTCTATACAACACAACGTATTAGTTTTGATATACTTAAATAATAGAATATAATATCTGAAGATACATATACAATCGCTAATAAATATAATAATATAAGTGTGATACTAATTAAACAAACAAAAAAACATATCCATTAAAAGAAATACTAACAGAAAAAATAATACACAGAAAACATATTTAAAGACTATTTAAAAGACTATAAACACATCCGAAAAGCAGGAGAAACAACACGAAATAATATTATATAACTGATAGATTTAATTGTCGTTTAAAATTTCGAAACTTTCCAAACAATATTTGAAATCTCAAATTCCAAAGGGAATCTTCAATATAATCTTTTGGAATATAAGCACCAATGATGGAATATCTTCAACGAATAATTTCAAAAGTAATTTAAACGGCGAATTAACTCACAGATTTCACACAAATAACAAAATATAATAATAATTATAAATATAAGAATTAAAGCTCTAATAAAAATTATGGAATTGCAGTAGTTTTGTATTGTTGTTATTATTTGGAATAAAGGATATTAATGTAAATTATTTTCTTATTTTTTGCTTATTTTATGTTTTTGATTTTGGCAAATTAAAAAAAAAATTATACAAAATGTTAAGAAGAATTTTTCAAGGACGTTTGTTTTTTGTATTTCTTTTTCTAGAAAGTACGTACAGCCTTGCTTTCCTAACAATGACAACAATAAAAATGGTTTCAGAATGCATCTTAAGAACCGTATACTCAGTCTATTTATGTGGTTCTCCTGTCGCTCTCTATTTCTGCCATTTATTTCCGTTTTCTATGATAGTTCTATTGAGATTTCCAAAACAAGGCCCGTAACATTTGCTTTTAAAGTTAATACACGACGACGAATGCCAGAAACAGTTTTTTTGTTTTTGTTGGTTCTTTTTGGGCTAATTATTATTTAATGATCTCTGCTAATATATCATCATGATCATCATCATTAATATTCATTCATTCTATACACAATGGATACTACACATGGTATTCTAAATAGATAAAAAGCTATCTAATAGAATGTCTATTACTAAATTTCTTAACAAGTATTAAAATTATAATTAACATAATCACTGCTAATATACCCAAAAGTATTAGTTTCTTTCTGCGTAATTTATTCTGCAACGAAATGATAATGAACGAAATAATTTAAGAAATTTTAATTAAATATTCACATATATTTTAGTTTTCTTATCTTACCTTGTAGGAACTAGCCATACGCAGATTTTCCGTACCCTGAGATACATAGACACTGGTTTGTTCAACAGATGATTCTATAGAGTCCACAATCAGTCCCTGTTCATAAACCATTGAACCTAATTTCTTGTAGATTTCATTAACACCAACAATGTTTTCCTAGAGGACGATATGAAAATAGAATAGCTTTATCGATTGCATTTTGTTTCAATAAAAATATACGACGTGAACATACCTCCAATTCCCGTATGGCTCGTTCTTGCTCCTCCAATGCTTGCAAATCAATTTCCTCCTGCATTTGAGTTTGCTGCTGCTGTTGTTGTTGCTGAGATTTACGACCGAATAGATTGTCATCGAAAAATGAATTATTACCGCCACCATTTGATGCATTATTTGTACTCCCAGGTGGTTTTGCAATATTATATTGATTTGAACGTGCCTGACGCACTTGATTTTTTTCAATATCGACAGTTTTACGTTGTAGAGTCTAAAGGAAAGGAAAATAAAGAAACATATTTAAAATAAATAATAAATTGTACTTAAATCTAGTAATGAACTGGAGTCCCCGTAGAAGCCAGTATGAAAACTATTAACCAGTCGGACGGGTCGACCCTATTTGGTGCATGCAAGACATGATCATAATTCTAATAAATAGTGAATCATATATAAAAGCTGTATGGTGGTAATTGTAATGCATAGAAAATCATAGAAAATAACAGTACCGACCGATTTTGTCTATTTTTTAAAGGAATTGAATGTGCTATATTGTAACCTATTTAAAAAGGGACTCACATTTATTTGTTTTTTTTTTTTTTAATTTATACATTAAATCAAGAATGCCATCTATCAGCATAATAAAACCTGTTATATTGTTATCATATTCTAGCTTTTTTGCATTAATTATACATTTTGGGACAATGTGTATATTGTATGACTAATAATGATAACAAATAGCAATGGAAACAAAACAATATATGTATATATGAATGTGCGCGTAGAAAACACATATCACCCAAAAAAGTTAATAAGTATTGAGATACTAAACCAAAACAAAATAAACTCACCTGGAATTTAGTTAAAGCAGCTGTAAATTCATCCACTAATCGGTCTCTTTGAATTTTTAAATGACGTTCTTTGCATTTTTCAACTTCACTTAATTGAATGCTCGTATCCATTACCAATTGATTTGTATAAGTCATAATTTGATGCCTGTAACGGTGTAAGAAAATACAAAATTAGCATTGCTTCATCAAAACAATGCACAGTTGCCTAAGAAATCATGTAACTCCAGATCTGGTCACTATTATTTCTCTTCTCAAAATAATGATCGGGGAAATGTATTTGTTCCCAAATTGGTACAAAGTATGAAAGAAATGACATAGTGATCAAAAGGGCCTAATAAGTGATGGTGTGGACTACAATGACAATAGGACAGAAATAATTGTTGATTAGTAATTGTGGTGCTCTAACCAGATCTACTCTGAGATGGAATCGCTCTAATAGATCTTGGAAGCCGTCGACGGATTTATTCACCGCTCAGACCTGTAGCTGTTTCAGACCTGCTTCTATTGACAATTGGTATACCCTTCACCACACTGTGGTACAGGGTATTATGTCTTTGTGCATATGTTTGTAACAGACAAAATGAAACGAGATAGACCCATAGTTCCTTTTGAGAATATGCATAGAATCACTTTCTGAGTCGATTTATACATGTCGGTCTGTCCGTCCGTCTGTAGATGTTAAATTGTACGAAATTTGACAAAGAGTACTAAATTCAGTCTAGAGTGATGTGTTTGAAGTTTCCTGATAATCGGTTCAGATTTAGACATAGCCCCACACATATTTTCGTCCAATTTTGTGTAAATGGTGCATTAAGGCCCTTATATTTCTTTCGATTTGCACGAAATTTAGCATTACGTACATAGCGACAGAACTTGGCTCAGGGTACTTTACCACCCAGTAGAAACAAAAATTTGGAGTACCGCATTATTGGGGGTTTCCGCAAAAAATTGGCCGGTATATCTCATTTTCAATATCAAACCTCCCAGAAGTAACATTAATATATGTTCAGAATTTCTATATTCAATATTGCGAGCTTTAGTTTTTTTACAGGAGTGTAGTTACGTCGGTTTGCATTTATAAAAACATGCTATTGTAGTTACGTCCGTTTGAATTTCTTTAATTATATCGCTGTTTTTAACGTTAGATGTCTAAATTTTTGTGTGAACATATAGTTTGACTAGACGAACAATAATCAAACAAAAAGTCAATTTCGAATTTTTCTACAGTTATGTCCGTTTGCATTTATGATGACGATATTCTCTGTAATCAGGTTTCATGTTCAATATTATACTCAAAACAAAGCATAATATTAATGATTTCATAATGCCCGAGGTACATATTATGACCCCATATGACAACAATTCCGGATAATTGAAATCAACAAGTGTCCATTACTTACAATTGTTTCTTTAAGTCGGGAGAATCCTGAGGTGTGTTACATTGATTGACCATACGTTGCATTGTCACCACTGAAATAGTAAAATAAATATGTAAGCTGAATATATTCGCAAGTAAATCCTTATTCGTATTACTTACCATTTTGTTGGATTTTCTGTATGCTGGTGGCAATGGTTTGGGCCAATCTTTGAAAATCAATTTCACTCAAGGTCTGTGAGTTGCTGTTATTGCCACCAATTCCACTCCCACCACCGCCGCCACCACCTATGCCATTTTCCATATGCTGCAAATCCATGCTTTCGTAGTTCAGTTTGAAGGCGATTCGTATAAAATTCCTTTGTAACAACAATCAATTAGAGGGCGGTTTACTGAAGCATAAAACAAAAGTAAATTAATAATAAATTCTTATACGTATATATGTGTATAAACATATATAACACACAGTGAGACCTTGTAATTCGATTATAAGGCCTAATGTGTATGTGAGGGTTTTTATTTTTTAATTTTCTGGTCATTGGTTTCAACCTATATTTTGTTGTTACGATCTATGTAATATAGCATTGTTATTGTTGTAAAGACACAAAGTAATTGTTTAACATATTATGAATTGCAATATCACAATTGAGTTTGACTCATTCATTTTGTAAATCCCTCAAATATTTGTTGGTGTTTGTGAGCTAATGTCCAAATTGTTCATTATTTTTTTTTACCTTTTTTAGCCCTCTTTTTACAAGACGTTTTGTTATTTTTGTAATGTTAAGAATACCTCCCCAATTCTTTTTATGTGATTTCACTTCTTTTTTATTTTTTGTGCAAAAGTGACGTAGTTCTGCTTCTCTTCCGTCGTTGACGTTCGTTGACTTTCACAAGAAACAAACGATTTCCAAAATGCGTTTTATTTATTCCCTTTCTATTGTGTGTTCTCACTTTTTATCTTTGTTTGTGTTTCCGCTACATTAATTATCCGCAAGCAACTTTTATTTATTTAATCATTTAAATAATCATCGACGACGACTATAAAATATTTTTTTCGCTTTGTTTTCTTTCTACTCAATTAATCGACTTTTGTGAGAATAAACTAAAAAAATTGAAAAACGTTCCACTGACAAACTGTCCGACAAAGAAGAACAAAAGGAGTACAAGGAAATATTTACGAATGAGGTGGGATGGAGACTACATGAGAAAGTTAACACACACTGTCCGTGAATGCCCTCAGTGTTGAGTCGAATGTGATGTTGCCATACTTTCCAAGACCAGTGGTAACACTGGTCTTGGGGAAAAGTAGCATTTCTTTAACCGTAACGGAAAAGAAAGCATCAATTAGTTGAATTTAGATTTAAAAAATGGTTATTCGTTTCGTGATTACAAAAATATGGGACTGGAATTTGGCATCTGTCAAACTAAGTTGTTAAAACAGCATTTACATTAGAACTTTTTACAGGGTTAACCTACTTTATTACGATTTATTTGAAATATATACAATGGAATTGATAATTTAAACCCAAAGGGTTAAGATAATCCGGTACAATGGAAACGTACTATAAAGCAAATTTTCAGTTGAAAGCCTGACATTGACGAAAATGGATCGCTTAACTCTCTCACAACGCATAATAATTATCAAACCCTATTTCACAAATGGTGATTCTGACGCAGCCACATAAATCGTTTTAAGAGCTTTAAAAGGCGATTATGGTTTACATAATCGCAGTAGTTGGAAGATGCAAAATTGACGTTTTTGGGGTTCTAAGACATCTCAAGTTATTGAAGAAAGGTCATTAAGCGAGAAACATATAAGAAGACTTCAGGCATGACATGTTAAGTACGCCTTGTTTGTTGTTATTGGCCGAAAGGTCTGATTGGAGCTCACCTCTTCGACGATGGAACGATTGTCACCGTCGGAGCATTATGGTGATATGGTAAACGACTTTTCTGCCTATACTGGAGAATGCTACTTTTAGAATATGTCGTTTAAACAAGACGTGGCCAGGCATATCCTGGCCGCGTCATTACTCGTCCTATCAATATTAAATGGCTACCAAGATTATACGATAAACCGTCTACACACTAGGAAACACCAACCTTTATTAAATTATGGCTTAGATACCGCACAATTTTCGTCAAAAGTGGTCGAAAATTACTCCGAAATACTTAATTACTTAGCTGGCTTATGACAGAACGGTTGTTCCATAAGTCGACTTTAAAAATTTTTTCCAGGCGCTTCGGTCTTGTGCGAATCTCATCCAATTGGAAAGACCATTTTCCGAGATGTTGTCTTCAACTTGATCTTTTCATCGGATTTGTGGCCATACCCATCACTTGGTTCGCTTTTATATGCTTTTGAGCTGGGGCATCTTCTTCCATTCGCACAAGTAGTCGCTGCATCTCGATACGTCTGACTATCGATGTCCGAGAATAGATGGTATAGCTCATGGTTCATTCGACGGCGGTATTCACCGCCCATAAATCTTCCGGAAAATTTTTCTCTCAAACACTCCAAGAGCTGCCTCATCTGCTTGCGCAAGTACCCATGCTTCAGATCCATACAACAGCAGCGTCTTCTAGAGTGTGAGTTTCGTCTGGCGAGAGCTGGCCTTGCTCTGGAGTTGCTTACTCAGACCATAGTAGCATCTGTTAAATTTCACAGCTGATGTTTTTAGTTTTGTTTATGGCG
>NW_026887450.1:0-8748 GCF_032173495.1 Musca vetustissima
GAAAAGATTTTAGCAATTTGCGATTAGCTTGCTAACTAGATCGTAAAGTGGGGGGATCGTCTATCTCCTCCACATTGTTACTCTAACAAAAGAAATGTTGCAATTTACGAAAAATTGTAATTGAATGGAACTTAAAGGATTCAATCAAAATCCTTTTGAAGTTGTTTTGAAAACAATGAACAGCTTTATTGTTATTATTGTTGTGATCTTGATGAATAGGTATTGCAGCCAAGCTAAAAAACCTTTGTGGTAGATAATGCGTGGCAGAGCTTCTTAGGGATTTTCTAGAAAATTATTTAAAAAAAATTTAGCAAAGAAAATATCTGCAATGAAAAGAGAAGAGAACGATATTTAGAATTTAGAGCATTTATAAATTGTTTTAAGATGCAGGATATTTCAAAAGACTTCCTTGAGATGAAAACTCGTTTTCAGGTCTCCTTTAGGTTCTGTGCTTTATAAAATTTTCAGAGATAAAATGGCTGTCATAAACCAAAGATCTATTAGAAGTCCTCTGCTACTGACAAAATTTTCAGAAATTTTTATAGACTGAAATATGGATCAACAAATAAAGGAAAAAATAGTCAAAAGGTTCGCCATTTTATAAATTTTATTTATCATGTCCGCCATCATTCAATCACAAAAAACAACAAACTAATTTTTGCTGCAGGAAGATAATAAAATTGTTCTTGGCGATTTCAACGCTCATCATAAGATATGATTTTATCAACTGCGAAATGATCCTCGCGGTATTCTTATTGCGAACCAGATAAACGAATCCGATTTCGCTTCCATCACTGAGAAATCCTCTACCAGGGTAACTGCCAGGTGTTCGAACTCTTCAGACATTTCCATAGTAAGTCCATCGCTCACTGAGAAATCCTCTACCAGGGTAACTGCCAGGTGTTCGAACTCTTCAGACATTTCCTTAGTAAGACCATCGCTCAAATTCAGACAATATTCCCATCCTGGTCACCCTGGCAGAGAAATCCAGCGATTTCATTGAGCCTAATCAGCGTGCATTGGTGAATTATTTAAAGCGAATTGGCACGGCTTCAAAAATTCATTGAAGACTCCATAAGTCCAATGCCACCGACCGTATGTTCCAGAAAGGATTAAAAGGTATTCCGCGAAATTATTCTAAATGTGCCAAAACGTTTCATTCCCGCGGGGTGAATTCATCTAATAATACCAAACTATCCGTCCAGGGCCTTCAGATTGGTACACAGCAACGCGACCAACTTCGAAAGCCCTGCTCACAACAGAATCCCGCAGCTAAGCGCTGAAATAGATGCTTTAGGCCTTGACTATAAGCGCTCAAAATGGTTAGAACACCTTAACCACTGCAGTATAAATTCCAAACAGCTATGGTCTACAATTAAGAGTCTATATATGTAAAAAAACATAAAAAACATTCTAAAGAGGACGCGCAGCCCACATCCAGGCACTTTTCTTCAAATCCAAACCATCCAAAGCCCTTGGTCCAGATGGCGTTTCATTGTTCATGTTAAAGAAACTTTGTGCACAATTCTTGATTTATCGATGTCACACTTGTGATACACATGGTAATTCCTGATATTTGGAAAGTTGCCCGGATTATTTCAATTCAAAAACCAGATAAATACGCTAATAACAGGGAATCCTACCACACGATTTCTCTTCTTTCACCAATAGCTAAGGCTTTAAAGCTCGTCAATATATAGCACAACAATGGCTTTGCAAGAAATCACTTCTAAGATTGCGAATTACTCCCAAGATCAGCGACGACTACCATTGTGGCAGCCTTAGATCTGTCCATGGCGTTTGATACGGTCATCATTCCGAGCTGATGTCCGACATCACAAATTCCAGCCTTCCGAGTAAAGTCAAGCGTTGACTTGGCAACTATATTAATGGGCGGTAAGTCTTTATTGACTTCTGTGGCTAAAAAATCCAAATATCGCAAGATCATAATGTGAGTACGGCAAGGCGGTGGCCTATCTCCCATTTTTTTTTTAATATGTATCTTGCAAAACTCCCCATTCCTGCACCAAATGTTTCAGTGGTGTCGTACGCCGATGACTGTACGGTTTTTTCATCAGGCGCTTACATTGCGATATAACTGCAAAATTTTCCAATTTTTATCCACCATCATCAACTTCTTCCAGGAGCGTAATCTAAAAGTATCCACTGCATAGATACTGTGTCATTTCTTGGAGGGGAGAAGTAAATTCAGAACTTGACATTTTCATCGAAGGTATCACATCCCCACCATCTATAATCCGAAATTCACTCTAACTACATCAACCAGAAGGTAAAAGCTAGGAATAAAGTTCTGAATTCTTTGGCTGGCACCTCCTGGGGGAAGGATAAAAAAACGTTGGTAACGAAATACGATGCCCTTGTATTTCGTTTTCGTTTCATTTCTAATTATGCTGCGCCAGTATGGACTTCATTCCTTAGCCACACACAATGGAGATCCTTGCAAGCAACACAAAATAATGCACTCCGAAGTGCAACCGGCTGTGCCCAGATTGCGAGCGTCGATCACCTCCATGAGGAGACCAGGATGCTGTCAAGTAACATAATGTGTAGTTGACTAGACAGTTTCTTCTAGCATCACAGCGATCCACCTCCGCGAAACATCCGTCAGAACTTCAGGTGCTATAGTGAAGGCGAAGCTAGGCGTCTTCTATAAATTCCTGACATGTCAAATAGTTTATACCAAATGAACATATTTTCCTATCGTATTTGCGGTTTACTCGGAAATAAACGGATCTTCTAGAATCTCATTCGTCAGCAAACAAGTTATTTTTGTTCAAAGAAAATCCTAAGTTGTAAAGTACACCGTTTTAGTTGTTCTTCTAAATATAAACTTTTTCATTCATATTTGTTTAATAATTCGAAATAAATTAGAAACTGGACGGGCTAGTAAAAAAAGACAATTAACAACCCGATTTTTTCTGTTATTTCAATTGCAATAAATTACAAAACTTACATTTGTACATTTTTAATAAAAACAAGTTTTTTTGAATGGTTTTTATTGTCCATTCTGAAGACAAATTGCATAATTGTCCCTTTTCTCATACACAGGAGAATAAAACCAGCTACTGCAGGACACTTAATGTTTAAGTGTTGTATTTGAAGATTAATTCCCACAAAACGGAGTACGTGTGTGTCTTTAAAACAGGATGATCCTGCCAAAAAGTAGACATTTAACTTTAACGCATATACCTTTTAAAAGAAATTGCGGAAGGGGACAAAAAGTTACACCAACCCCCATTCGGACGTTATGTCAAAGGTCAGTTAATGGACCATTACCACATTTTTAAAACATTTTTGTTGGGTTAACAAGGGTTGATGTCTTAAACTGGTCATTTTTGTCCCAAATTGTAACCGATTTTTAGTGGCAAAAATTAGAAAAATATATATTTTTTTTAATTATAAGACAAAGGTTTCGTGTAAGTGTTGTGATCCTTTTGGGTATAAGGTGAGAATTTAAAAAAGTTGTTTCTGGGAGTTAAACTAGTTTTAACTTTTGATAGGTTTTGCAAAGTAACATTTTTGAGCGTACCCGTACATTGAATTACTAGAAATTAGTAGTTGGTTTTGGGGTATGTACTTCAAATTTAGTAAATGTGTAATTGTATTCTAAAATTAAACCTCAGGCTCCAGAAAAGTTTGAGAAGATAAAAAAGGCATCGCGCTGAAGAAGGTCATAAAAGGTTTATTTTAGGAATATAAAATTCTGTTTTGTATCTAGGAGTTATAAAACTTTGATTATTCCACTGAGTCAGGGTTCTCAGAGGATTAAATACTTTATGGTCAATACAGACCCACGTTTTGTCATAACCGCATATATATTAATGTCCCGCCCCTTTTAGATATTTTGGAGTTCCAATCCGTATTTCCCAATAGAAGTGGCAGTAATTGGGCTTTTTGGGATCTATGAGAGAAAGATATCAACTTAATTTTTATACCCTACCTTGGTGGAAATTTGTGTGGCCCCAAGAATTTCTAACGCCATGAAATATTTTTACCTTACCGATCGTTACATCTCCGCAAACGGAGTTTATATTACTTTCTATGTCCGTCCTTCAGTCCATTATAATTTGCAAACCAAAGTCAGTCGGCACGAAATTTTGCATATAGATTCTGTTCTGGTTTTTGGTAATAATCGATGAATATTTCGAGTATTGAATGTATCAAAAACTTAACTTTTGTCCATTTTTCTGGTCGCTCCAAAATCCAAAATTATGACCCGAACATAGTGAAATTTTACAAGAGGATAATGGGACCCAAATAAGGATGACTGTTTTGATGTTGATCGGTTAATATTTTGCGGGTCAAAGATTTTTGTGTGAAAAACTGCAACATTTTGCTATTTTGGCCAATATATTCCCATCGGGAAGACATTTTTCGGAAAAGTTGTCATCGCGAAATTGTACAAGAGGAAGGGAAACGACCTATGAATAAGTATGGATGTTTATTTAACAAATCAAATGGGCCAAGACATTTGTGTAATAAATTACAAAATGTTCTCATTATTGCCTATATATTCCCTCCGGGAATACCTGTTTCCAAAAAGTTTCATTGTATACCCTCCAACATAGCATGAAGGGTATATTAAGTTTGTTTTTCCGTTTGTAACTCATCGAAAGAATGACTTCCGACCCTACAACGACGATTTAGCTATGTCCGTTTGTCTGTCCGTCTTTTTGTTGTAATCACTCTAGCCTCTAAACGAATGGAGATAGATAGACAAAATTTTGCATAGAGTTGCTTTTAGCCTCAACTTCGATAAAGGATTATATCTGTCCTCGTTTAGACATAGCCCCCATACAATGGCACCACCCAATTTGGTGTTCTTAAGCACTCTAGCCTCTAAACGAATGGAGATAGATAGACAAAATTTTGCATAGAGTTGCTTTTAGCCTCAACTTCGATAAAGGATTATATCTGTCCTTGTTTAGACATAGCCCCCATACAATGGTACCACCCAATTTGGTGTTCTTAAGCACGTTTTTCAACCGATTTCGCTGTATCGGGTTCTTATTGAGTACAAAATTTATCCACTAAAAAAGTAAATTTTTTAGGGGGTACCCATATATAATTAGGGGCTAACCTTAATTTTCAGTAATTAGGGGGGTTTTAGACAGAATTCGCTGAAACTTCATACTTTGAGTTATTATTGGGTAGCAAATTCCTCTACTAAAAATTATAAATATAGGTCATTTTTTCGGTTAGCCCCCATAAAGGTTACCCCCTAATTTTCAGTATTTTATGGTTCTTCAGAGCGTTTTTCAACCGAATTCGCTGAAATTTGGTACATTGGGTTCTTATTGTGTAGAATAATCTTTTTCGCACAGCAATTTTATAAGGGTACCCCATCTTTTTTGTGTTTTGTGATCCTTAAGCGCGTTTGTCAACCGAATTCGCTGAACTTTGGTACATTGGATTGTTAGGTTACCACCCAATTGTTGGTATTTTCGGGTTCTTCAGCGCGTTTTTCATACGAATCTCCTTCCCAAAATGTATTTTGGTTCTGTACCCATCGAACTTGACCTTCCGCAGTAGTAGGGTTGATAATGAACTCAAAATACTTTTCAGATCTAGTCTATTAAATCATCTGTTGTAATCATTCCACCTTCGGAGGATATCGAGAAAAAAACTAGAACGTCAGGATGGAGAATGAAATATGCCTACCGATTTACGGTATTCGAGACGAGTTATATCAGACCTCAATTAGGTATAGCTCCTCATATAATGATAACTCCAAATGTTCGATAATTCCTACACGATGTAATGAATATTGGTGCTTCTTTAGGTATAGCCTCCAGGGAAGTAAGCATTGCTATGTTACCTATATTTGCATTTTAAGTAACCTTATTGTCCCGCACATACTTAGGCAGCACATTGATTCTGCATTCGTGGCTTTCAAATGTCACCTTTACATATGTCCTCGAATTTTGTTCGTTCTGAGTCTGTCAGGTATTTAAATTAAATTAAAAAATTTCGCCCCAAAAAACTTCTTTTCCCAAGCTTTTCATAATTTAATTAGAAATTTGAGATTTTAATTAATAAGATAACGTTTCCTTATAACCCTTTCTCTCTTTTTCTTTTCTCTCTATTTTCAGTGACATAAAATTAACACCACAAAGAACCAAAAATCCACACCCAATGGAGATCATATTCCATAAATGCATATTTAAGGTCAAGTATTGATAATTATTATTAAAAAAAATTAAAAATTCCTTCATTGAACCCTATTTCATTCAACCTAACCCCGAATTGGTATGCTGCAATTCTTGTGGTGACCTTATTTTTTAACACACACAAATATGTTCATTCATCCACAAATTTTATTTCAAAAGACCGATTTTTGATTAACTTCCTCGTGTGGTAGCATCCTTAACATTATTTTTGGTTGGGCATCACATGTCATCTCTTAGAATCCATGGTAGCAACAATAACAACAAAAATAATATCTTCTGAACACACCAATTTTCATTATTGTCAGCAGCGAATAATTGAAATTAAAATGACAAAAACCGCAAAACAGCCAAAAAGAAAAGGAAGAAGACTACAACAGCAACAACAAAATCCATAGAAATCCCTTCTTGTACAGATAAGGGTCGATTGATCCAACCAAATGCCGCTGCATGAGTGGTGTCACATTAAAAAAGGATGTCATCGAAATGCGAGAGAAAAAAATAAATCGGAAAAACAAAAGAAATCACCAAATGTGAGAAGAAGAAGAAACCTTTCGACCATGAATAGGACGGACGGGAGAACATGCCAAAATAGTTGACAACTAAATGCATTCATTTGCGGTTGAATTGGTTTATTTTCACACACACACTCAGACACACATATGCGGAGTATTGGTTTGAGGTTGCAAGGTACGGGGGGATGTTACAGATATGGGTTACATGCTACAAATAAAAAAATATGTAAAGGGCCAACTAGACAGACATACATTTCGTTTTAACAAATTGTGAAAAATGTATTTAAAAGAAGGTAGCCGCTTGGTAGGTATTTAAGAACCTCCTCCTCCTCTCCCTCCTTGCCATACAATATTCTTTCTCTATTTTATTAAAAAAAGTATGGGAAAACACTGCTGCAAGTCAGCTGAAATTTTCAAGCTTTTACCACAACACCGGCACTTGCATATACCCCCTCTTACCCCCTTCTCCACCTTCCTCTTACCCTGCAATACCATACTGCAATTTACATTTGACAAAACTTACTGTGTTACATTGGCAAAAGGAAATGACATTGCAACCACAGCTTCCGAAACCCATGAGCGTACGTTTTACATTACTGCTGTGCAGAATTGCTTTACATATTCTGTCGTTTGTCCAACCATCAGACTTACTTAGTACGAACGACTGTCTGTCTACTATATCGGCGGAAGGTTTCTTCTCGGTAATGAATATGAGACTGAGGTGGCTTTGCACAAGTTAGAGTAGGGGTAGGGGCTCTTATAATGATGATGTTCGTTCGTTAACAGGAATTGGAATACATTTCAATGTCACCAACGTGCACCGGTACCCCAAGTCAGTATGAACATTACTTGCATTACTACAAAACTGGCAATGCGATAACAACCAGCCACCCAACCAAAAATGTTTTCAAGCGTAAATTTTTGGTTAAGATACCAGAAAATAGAGCCAAACAAATGAAATTGTCATTAAAACATAAACGTAAGAGGTTGCAAAGGCGAACAGTGGTATTAAACAAGAAAAATACATCTTATATTCTCCGTTTGCAATACCTCAAAATATTCAACGGAGACTCCATATCGATCTAACCATGTCCGCCTTTTGATATAACGATAGAGCATGCTTAAGATAGAGCATTTAAATTTTGCACATGCATAGAAACCCACCACCATTCTTTATTTTGGGATTCTGTTTAGGGCCCCAGTCCAATTTTCCACCAGAAGAGTCCGTAGTTCGATATTTCGTGTTCTCCTGCCAGCAATTTACCATGCCATCCTTATAAAGGTTCCGATCCATTGTAGACAAAAAATATTGATGCTTTTGAAACAGTAAAAATTAAAAAAAAAAAACGACCGGACCTTACTTTTTATACCCACTACCATAAGGTGTGTAAATTCTTCCTCCGATCTGTATTTCCTGCCAGGAAGGTTTTCTCCTTCCGAGGAAACAAAATTTCAGGCACTTATTTTCAACAATTTGGGTAAAAAGGATGCGGAACCTTTATATAGGGACGATGTGAACACACGGATCGAAGAAGTTATGTACTCATCAAGAATCTAGAATCCAAAATTATTATCGGTTGAAAAATACGCATAGAACTACCTAAAATTGTTCGGCACCCATTGAAATAATGGGAAAATATTGTAATTTACGCATTTTGTAGACCCTTAATTTTTTTTTTAAATCCACGCCTTTTATATACCTTTAAAAATAGTTTTTTTTTAATCCGTCTATAAAATACCTAAAATAGAGTAGCTTTCAAAATACTAAAATACTACTAATAAACATTTTCTTCAATGAGATTTTTCCTTCAAAAACCCGAAATGCCATTTAAAGCCCCTTCGGATGACTCTCTCTTACTTAGCTGGCTTGTGGTAGAATATTTGTTCCATAAGCCGAGCTTAAAAACAGATTTTACGTGCGTTGTTTTTGTGCGCATCTCTTCCAATTTCAAAGACCATTTTCCGAAATGTTCTCTTCCACTTGATCTTTTCATCGAATTCGTGGCTTTCCCCTCCTGGATTGAATCATCAGCTGGCTCGATTTT
>NW_026887451.1:0-8548 GCF_032173495.1 Musca vetustissima
TGGGAAGTAGGGTCGATATAAGGAGATGGTTTTGAAACCGTGTACTCATGTGTACGAAAAGTACTATATGGTACTATATTTGGTACAAATTTGATTTGGAGGTACAAATGGAGCTTGAATCCTGAAAATTGATATTAAAATTACCGTCGGAGTATAGGATTGGGATATGTACGTAGTTTTGGAAATTTGTTACTTATGAGTACGAAAAGTACTAAATCGTAAATTTGGATTTGTGTGAACCGATAGAGCGGGAACAATAAAATTTGGAGTCAGGATCACTGTAGGGATGTAGGATTAGGGTCAGGATTCAGTTTAAGAAAATAATACTTATGGGTACTAAATGGTACTAAATTTGGTACAATTTGAATTTTAGGTGAACCAATAGAGCTAGAATCATGAAATTTGGAGTCAGGATCACTGGTGAGGTGTAAGTTTGAAATATGTAGGAAGTTTTAGAAATTTGTACTAATGTGTACTAAATTTGGTACAATTTAAATTGTGGGTGAAGCGATAAAGTTTGAATCCTGAATTTTTATTCAGGATCACTGTGGAGGTGTAGGATTGGAGTATGTAGTAGATTTGGAAATTGGTACTAATGTGTACTAAATTTGGTACAATTTGAATTGTGGGTGAACCGATAGAGTTGGAATCCTGAAATTTTAATTTAGGATCACCTTGGAGGTGTAGAATTAGGGTAAGTAGGAAGTTTTGGAAATTGGTATTACTATGTTCTAAATTTAGTACAATTTGAATTGTGGGTGAATCTATAGAGGTGGAATCCTTAAACTTGGTTTCAGGATCAGTGTGGGGGTATGATTGGGGTGTGTAGAATGTTTTAGAAATTCGTACTACTGTGTACTAAATTTTGTACAATTTAAATTGTGGGTGAACAGATAGAGTTGGAATCCTGAAACATGGATTTAGTATCACTCTGAAGGTTTGGGTTAAGTAGGAAGTTTTGGAAATTCGTACTACTGTGTACTAAATTTGGTACAATTTGAATTGTGGGTCAACCGATAAAGTTGGAATCCTGAAACTTGGATTTAGGAACACTGTGGGGGTGTTTGTTTGGGCTAAGAAGGAGGTTTTGGTAAATCGTACTACTGTGTACTAAATTTGGTACAATTTAAACTATGGGTGAAGCGTTAGAGTTGGAATACTAAATCTTGGATTTAGTATCACTGTAGGGGTGTAGGTTTGGGGTAAGAAGAAGGTTTTGGAAATTCGATCTATTGTGTACTAAATTTGGTACAATTTGAATTGTGGGTGAACCTATAGAGTTGGAATCCTAAAACTTGTATTTACGATCACTGTAGGGATGTAGGATTGAGGTAGGTAGGAAGTTTTGGAAAGTGGTACTACTGTGTACTAACTTTGGTACAATTTGAATTGTAGGTCAACCGATAAAGTTGGAATCCTGAAACTTGGATTTAGGATGGCTGTGGGGGTGTAAGAAGTTTTGGACATTGGTACAACTATGTACTAAATTTCGTATAATTTGAATTGTGGGTGAACCAATAGAGTTGGAATCCTGAAACTTGAATTTAGGATGACTGTGCGGGTGTAGGATTGAGGTATGTAGGAAGTTTTGGAAATTCGTACAACTGTGTACTAAATTTGTTACAATTAGAATTGTGGGTGAACCTGTAGATGTGGAATCCTGGAACTTGGGTTTAGGATCACTGTGGGGCGAGGTTTGGGTTAAGTAGGAAGTTTTGAAAATTCGTACTACTGTGTACTAAATTTGATACTATTTGGATTATAATTAATTTTATCTAATTCATGATTTCAATTTGATTGCATGATGTAGATAGTAATGAAAATTTTTACTTATGTGTTCTAAGTGGTACTAAATGTGATACAAATTGGATTTAAGTGAACCGATAGAATCCTGAAATTTGGAATTAAGATTGTGGTATGTGGGAAGTGTTGGAAATTCGTACTTATGATTGCTAAAGTAGGTAGTTATGGAAATTTATATTAATGTGGACTAACTGATACTCAATTTGGATTTGGGTGATTTTTTTTCAAAATAAGTATAACAAGAGTACAAATGGTAAAAAATTACACCAAATTTAGTATAGAGGTAGATTTCTGTTGCGGTCGGAATGGGTGTGTAGGTACTAAATGGTTCTAAAATTTCAATAATGATCGATATAGGGTGGTTTTAAATACATCCCATATTCGCTAACGAAGTAGCGGGTATATGCTAGTAATTAATAAACCTTTGGGGAGAGAAAATATTTTTTGTATCACATACAAATGATTGCTAAAGTAGGTAGTTATGGAAATTTATATTAATGTGGACTAACTGATACTCAATTTGGATTTGGGTGATTTTTTTTTCAAAATAAGTATAACAAGAGTACAAATGGTAAAAAATTACACCAAATTTAGTATAGAGGTAGATTTCTGTTGCGGTCGGAATGGGTGTGTAGGTACTAAATGATTCTAAAATTTCAATAATGATCGATATAGGGTGGTTTTAAATACATCCCATATTCGCTAACGAAGTAGCGGGTATATGCTAGTAATTAATAAACCTTTGGGGAGAGAAAATATTGTTTGTATCACATACACGATGCTATATTAACATTGGCAAAAAAACTTTAAAACATATAGAATACGCGCTCAATTTTGTTACTTCTTAAGGAACAGCTCCTCCATAAGGTGGAATGTATATTGAATTTTACATTACGTTTGCAACACTTTGAGAACCCCAAAAATTATGAATATTCTTGATCAGAATAAAATTCTATGTCGATTTATAAGTGTTCGTCTATCTGTTGAAATCTGAAGATCTCAATGTTTAAGATAGGGTTCTGATAATTTTGCATAGACATTGCTTGTACTCCTACTATGTTTTGTCTTGAAGAGGGATATATCGGTCGACGTTTTGGTGAAGCCGTAATATGACGGTACCCTCCAATGTGGTATTTTGGGGAATTTTGGATAATTTTTTCAACCGAATTGGCTGTAAATGGTTATTTGTTATTCTCGTTGGGTGTCGAATCTGACTAACAAAAGTTATTAATATTGCACAAAGTTTCATGTAGTTTACATATGTTAGCCCCATATCTCAGTACTTATTCAACAGATATAAAGATATTTTATGGCTGCTTATTGCCCTCCGATACTTATTTATAAAAAACGGTACCAAAAACATATGATAATATTTTTAGAGTTTTGTAAACAAAGTCGAATGAGTGGCTTATAGCCTAGACAGACGACAGCCTTAATTTGCATTAACAGCCTTAATTCAAATTAACTTGTACATTATCCTCATTTTTATGTGTTGTTAATGCACAAAATCAAACTGAATTTATACTGAATTAAGCAATTTCAATATGGCAATGCTGTAGAAAATAAACCGATTGTTGTCAAATTTGTTTACGTTTACGAAAATAAAAAATAGAAATAAAGGCAAAATTCAACATTTCTTCAAATTTGGAGCTGTTTTATCTTCATTATAGCTGTTACTTTTCCTTCCTGTCATGTATCAATTTCAAAAAGATGTAATCCTAAAAAATATTGTCAACAAATGTCAATATTTTCTTCCTACACACAGACAAACAATAGTTTTGAAAGAAAAAAACTGGTTCATAAATGCAGAAACTCTCGTCTGTCAGGGGTAAATTTTAATTCAAATTAAGAACTTTTTAATGCAAATTAAGGCTGTCGTCTGTCTATGGTATTAGTCTCAAATCGTTTTTACCCATTTTTATACCCTTCACCACACTGTGGTATGTGGATATATGTATTTGTTCATATGTTTCTAACAGGCAAAAGGAAACGAAATAGACACATGATTCCTTTTGAGAATATGCATAGAATCACATTCTATGTCGATGTATGTATGTCCGTCTGTCTGTCCATGTTAAATTGTAAACAAATTACAGGTCGCATCCGAATTGAATAAAATTTGTCACAGCTTATATATTTGGCCCAAGAACAAACCCTATTAAAATTGGAAAAAATCGGTTCAGATTTAGATATAGCTCCCATATATATTAATACCCTTCACCACACTGTGGTACAGGGTATTATGTCTTTGTGCATATGTTTGTAACAGGCAAAAGGAAACGAGATAGACACATGGTTCCTTTTCACAATATGCATAGAATCACTTTCTGAGTCGATTTATTCATGTCCGTCTTGGTTGGTTGGTGTTAAATTGTAAACAAAGTACAGGTCGCATTTATGATCCGAATTGGATGAAATTTGGCACAGCTCACTTGTTTGGCCGAACCATAATGAAATTGGGAAAATTCGGTTCAGATTTAGATATAGCTCCCATATATATTTTCGTCCGATTTATGGTAAATGGTGCACCAAAATCCCTATATATCTTTCGATTTGCACGAAATTTGGCACTGCGTAATGAATAAGGTCTAGATGTGTGCAAAGTTTTGTGAAAATCGGTTCAGATTTAGATATTGCTCCCATATATAGCTTCACCCGATTATAGGTAAATAGTCCACAAAAGTCCCTGAAAATCTTTTGATTTACACGAAATTTGGTATAGCCTACTGAATAAGGTCTAGAATGATGTGTGCCAAGTTTCGTGAAAATCAAATCAGATTTAGATATAGCTCCCATATATAGTTTCGCCTGATTTTAGGCAAATGGTGCATCAAAGTCCCTGCTAAACTTTTGATTGGCATGAATTTTGGTATAGCGTAATAAATTAAGTTTAGAATGATGTGTGCTAAGTTTCGTGAAAATCGCTTCAGATTTAGATATTGCTCCTATATATATTTTCGTCCGATTTAAGGTGAATGGTGCACCAAAATCAATAAATATATTTCGATTTGCACGAAATTTAGCACAGCGTAATGAATAAGGTCTAGAATGACGTGTGCTAAGTTTCGTGAAAATCGGATCAGATATAGATATAGCTCCCATATATAGCTTCGTCCGATTTAAGGTAAATTGTGTACCAAAGTCCCTGTATATCTTTCGGTTTGCACGAAAATTGGCACAGCGTACTAAATTAAGTCTAGAATGATGTGTGCAAAGTTTCGTGAATATCGGTTCCGATTTAGATATAGCTCCCATATATAGTTTCGCCCGATTTTAGGTAATTGGTGCACCAAAGTCCCTGGAAATCTTTTAATTTGCACGAATTTTGGCATAGCGTACTGAAATAAGTCTAGAATATTGTGTGCAAAGTTTCGTGAACATCGGTCCAGATTTAGATATAGTTCCCATATATATTTTCGTCCGATTTTAGGTAACTGATGCAGCAAAGTCCCTATATACCTTTCGATTTGCATGAATTTTGGTATAGGGTACTGAATTAAGTCTAACATGTTGTTGCTAAGCTTCGTGAAACGATCCATAGCTAGGCAGAATGACACAACGTACTGATGTAATACAAATTAGTCTCTTGCAAGTTTCCCCGGAATCGGTGCAGATATATATATATAACAAAAACTTGTCGTCTGTTAGAATACATATGTAGAATACACCCAAAGTGGTGGAGGGTATCATATAGTCGGTCCGACTTTACTACTTTTCCTTACTGGTTTTTGTCTGATTTTATGTAAATAGTGTACCAAAACTCTTATATTTATTTAGATTTCGACGAAATTTGGATTTTCGTACTGAATTAAGTCTAGAATGATGTGTTCTAAGTTTCGTGAAAAATCTGTTCAGATTTCGATATAGCTCCCATATGTCTTTTCTTCCGATTTTATGTAAATTGTGCACTAACCCAAAGTTTGTCCGACTGGTAGACAATTTTGTACAATTTACTAAAGATTCGTTGAAATCGCTTCATTTTTAGATATAGCTCCCACATATATATTTGCGTCCGATTTTAGGTAAATTGTGCACCAAACTTCTAATGTTTCTCCGATTAAGGGGACCCCCCATTCTCGAGGTAATTTTTTTTTTTTTTTTTTTTTATTTTATTAGAATCTAGAATGATGTGTTCTAAGTTTTGTGAAAATCTGTTCAGATTTAGATATAGCTCCCATATATAGCACCGTTGGAATTTTCGGATTCCGATGTTCCAGTGAGGAGTTATCATGCCCGCCATCAAATATAAGCACTTTTCTTATATTACAAAAAACAACAACAAGGCAACAACAACATTTTTTTATAAATTATTTTTCTTCTCTTTTAAATCTTCAAATATTGGTATTGATTTACCAGCCCATTGAAAATCTTGAAAAATTAAAATCGAGAATGGGTAGGGTTCCCTTAACACGAAATTTTGTACAACGAATTACATTGAGACTAGAATGACGTTATGTCTTTTTTTAATTGGGTCAGAAGCAGACATAGATTCCATACAAACGACTCTAAATCTGCCCGAATGATGTGAAATTTAGTATGATGTTAGTCGGTTCACTTATAGATAAAGTTAGATATTTAAATTGGTTCACTTTCCCTCGAAAGAATATTGACATGAAATTGTTAAGATACATATGTAGAATATACCCAAAGTGATGAAGGATATCATATAGTCAGCCCAGCCCGACTTTCCTACTTTCCTTATGGGTTTACGTTAAAGTAGACACAGCATCCACGAAAATAAACTTTGTAGGTCAATATCATGAACAGTTGCAACGACAGATCAATAAATCCTAAATTATTTCATTTTTCTCATGTACTTTAATAATCCCCTATGTGGCCTGGCTTACCCATCCGCCCGTCGGAAATCCCGACTGAGCTTGAAATTACTTTTTACATACATTTGATTAATCATTGGTTAGCTAATTTTCGTACCGAAAGTTATAAATTGTTTGGGTATCTCCCATAAAACGATACATTCCAATCTTCCGTATTCTGGGGAGTTTGGATATATTTTACATCAAATTCTGAGTGTGTAGAACATCTTTCTACTAAAAATTAGCAGTATTTAACCCCAGTTTCGATGTAGTCCTCATATTACAGCAGCTAACAAAATTCGTTATTTTGAGGATTTAATGTTCCATTCTTACCGAATTGGCTTTGTATTTTACTTATTTATTATTATTATTATTTTTTTTATTTTTTTATTTATTTATTTATTTTTTTTTTGATTCCCATAAAACAGAAACTCTCAAACAGAAACTCTCTTAAATTGACTGTAGTTTAGTATTATGGATTTCCCTAGAGTAAAAAGCATCACTACCAAAAATGTTCACTATGGTGCCAATATATATGTATAGGTCCAATATATAGTTTGTGGAGTAGATAGATTGTCCGATTTAATTCATTGATGATTGCACATCGTAAGAAGCTCTTACCAAACCTATATTCAATCAGAATGGACTATAAGACAACTTCTACTGGTACATTACCCCACAAATGGCCAACTATTTGAAAAAACTAAAGTGAATCTAGAAAAATAACTATCAAAAATGTAGTGCAAGTATGGGCTATATAGGTCCATCATCTTCGATACCTTTCACACCTACCGTCACAATTTTGAAAACTTGCACTTTTAATAAACATTTTTTTCGACACTACACAGTGGCTCCGTAGACATTTGCAAGGCAAAATATAATAACCAGGAGAGTTGTATTAATCGAGAACTGAGGGTATATATCAGTCGGCAACACTGACTAACACATTTTTTATACCCTTCACCACACTGTGGTACAGGGTATTATGTCTTTGTGCATATGTTTGTAACAGGCAAAAGGAAACGAGATAGACCCATGGTTCCTTTTGAGAATATGCATAGAATCACTTTCTGAGCCGATTTATGCATGTCCGTCCGTCCGTCTGTAGATGTTAAATTGTAAACAAAGTACAGGTCGCATTTATGATCTGATTTGGATGAAATTTGGCACAAATCACTTATTTGGCCCAAGGACGAACCCTATTGATATTGGGAAAAATCGGTTCAGATTTAGATATAGCTCCCATATATATTTTCGCCCGATTTAAGGTAAATGGATCTCCAAAGTCCCTTAATATATTTCGATTTACACGAAATTTGGCATAGGGTACTGAATTGGGTCCAGAATGATTTGTGCTAAGTTTCGTGAAAATCGGTTCAGATTTAGATATAGCTCCAATACATATTTTCGTCCGGTTTAATGTAAATTGTGCACTAAAGGCCCAAAGATTGGCCGACCCGCACACAATTTTGTACAATGTACTGAAGATACTATAACCTTTCGTGTGCCAAATTTTATTGAAATTGGTTCAGATTTACATATAGCTCCCATCTATACTTTTGTCCGATTTTAAGTAAATGGTGTACTAAAGACACATAGCTAGGCCGATTAGCAAAACGTACTGCGTAAAGTTAGCTTAAAATCTATTTATAAAGTATGGAATAGATTGCACAATGGCATGTGTAAGTATTGATGTTAATTGGTTTGCTTATAGATAAAGTTCGCATTTTTAAGTTCGTTAAATTTCATATCAATGATCCTTCGTAAAGACGACATCTATAAATATACATATGTAGAATATCCCCCCCCATATAGTCGGCCCAGCCCGACTTTACTACTTTCCTTACTGGTTTTTCTTTTCGACAATTTTTGATTCTTTTTTTCTATTTTTTATTTCTCTTGAACACCTGTAACAGCCACTTCAGTGAGTA
>NW_026887452.1:0-8561 GCF_032173495.1 Musca vetustissima
TGCATTGGTATAATAACCATATGAAATGGTTCGCCAGTTAATGAGTTTATACCCAATTTTTGGGTAAATACTCAAAATAGGGGTACCTTTGTATGGGGGCTACCAGAAAACGTGGACCTACATCAATACATTTTTGAATGGATATTTTGTACCCAAAGAGAACTCCCTGTGAAATTTTACTGAAAATTGTAACACCAGTATTTGTACTCTACACAACTATGCTGTAAGGACATTATATCTTTGAGTAGCCATCCGTCAGCCCATTAAAATGTTCAAACAAGGTACAGCTACAGCTATGGACCGTTGCGTCATTTTTCATGTAAGCTTCATTCGGGTAATTATCGGTTAATATTTATTTTTGTATGTTTTTCTGGTCGCTCTAAAGGCCACATTTTGTGTGAAAAATGACTAAAGTTGCATTCCATGGCGTTAATATATACTCATGAAGGACATAGACCGGCAGTATATCCAAGAGAAGTGGTTTGTTGTATGTACTCAGATGTTGGAGGAATGAAATGGACCGAATACTTTACTTTTGTCTGTATTTCTAGTCGTTTTAGAGGCCACAACTAGAGAGAATTGTTCGGGCTAAGTAATTGGAATAATAATTATAGGTCAATATTTAGCGAGGAAGTGAACCAAGACTGTTGTGTGAAAAGTGACAAAATTTGCCTTGGCATGTGAAAACGCAACTAAGAACTACCAAAATAATAATAAAACTTTCCTCATCCAGGAATAACATTAAAACCAGTAAGGAAAGTAGTAAAGTCGGACTGGGCCGACTATATGATACCCTTCAACACTTTGGGGATATTCTACATATGTATCTTTATATATGTCGTCTTTTCTAAGGACGCGATGTTTATCTATAAGTAAACCGACTATCATCAAACCTTACACATGCCATTCAGCAAACTATTCCATTCTTTGTAAATAGACTTTAAGCTAACTTACCCACGGAATTTGGTATGCTTCACTGTTTAAAATGTAATATCTATCAAGCACCCATTGATCATTTGGTTTACAATCAACATGAATAGGTCGAAATTATATATGGAAGCTATATCTAAACCTGAACCGATTTCAAGGAAACTTCCCTGAGAATTAATTTATATTAATTTTAATACGTTTTGCCAATCGGCCTAGCTATGGGTCTTTAGTACACCATTTACTCAAAATCGGACGAAAGTGTATAAAGGAGATATATGTAAATCTGAACCAATTTCAAGAATTCTTGACACATGAAAGGTTATAGTTACTTCTGTACATTGTACAAAATTGTGTGCGGATCGGCCAAAACATAGCACACATCATTCAGCACCTAATTCAGTACTATACGCCAATTTTCATGCAAATCGAATGATATGTAGGGACTTTGGTGCACCATTTACCTTAAATCGGACGAAACTATATATGGGAGCTATATCTAAATCTGAACCGATTTTCTCGAAACTTGGCAGGCATCACTGTAGGCTCAATTCAGTACGTTATGCCAAATTTCGTGCAAATCGAAAGATATATAGGGACTTTGGAGACCCATTTACCTTAAATCGAGCGAAAATATATATGGGAGCTATATCTAAATCTGAACAAATGAGCTGCGCCAAATTTCATCCAAATCGGATTATAAGTGCGACCTGTACTTTGTTTACAATTTAACACCAACAGACGGACAGACGAACGGACGGACGGACGGACATGCATAAATCGACTCATAAAGTGATTCTATGCATATTCTCAAAAGGAACTATGGGTCTATCTCGTTTCCTTTTGTCTGTTACAAACATATGTACAAAGCCATAATACCCTCTACCACAGTGTAGTGAAGGATATAAAAATGTTCTGGAACGATATTTGTTAAATGCTACGAGCTCTATCGTGATTTCAACAGACAAATGAGTACAGCAAATTTTATTGTAAAATGTGGATATAGATAAAACAAATCAAACGAAGCTTTCATACCCTCCTCCATGAGGATGTCATTCAAAATACGTCAAATTAATGACGGGTCATATGAAAAAAAAATGTTATTATAGGACCTTGTATATGCCGAAAAAGACGTGAGAAAATGATAATTACCTTATAGGGGGCTATCGTTTTATGGGGCTATACCAAAACGGGGTTCAATATTTATAATTTTGTGTAGTGAAATCATTTTTAGTAAAGAGTGCCGTTATATGTGGGCTACTCTCTTGAAACATGTGTCGAAAGTCGCCTAAATACCGAATATTAGCTGTATCGTTGTATGGGGGCAAACCCTGAAACATAGGTCAATATTAATAATGTTTAGTTTCAGATATGCTTTTCACTTAAAAACTCAAATTACCAAATTATAGCCAAATCGGTTGAAACATGGATTAAAAGTCGCCTAAATACCGAATATTAGGGGTATCGTTATACGGGGCTACCCTGAAAATTGAATAAATAATAGTAATTTTTAATACATAGATGTGCTATGCGATGAGAACCCAAAATACGAAATTACAGCCAATTCGGTTGAAAAGCGTGTCCAAAATCCCTATAATACATAATATTTGTAAGGTACAGTTGTGTGGGGGCCACCCTGAAACTTGCATCAAATGTTATCGACCTTCACCAGAATTTAGATCATTCTGTAACTATATTCCCCCTTTATTTTCATTTCAAATTCATCTTCGTAATAGTCTCTATATGTAACCATAAAATACAAAATAACTCTAAGCATTTGTTTTCGTCAACTTTTCTCAATATGTCATCCTTGAAATGACCAAAAATGTTCAACCAAACCACATAAAAACAAAAACTATCCGACAATTCTCCAAGGAAGTAATTCATTTATTAGAGACGAAGATATCCAACAAAAAAGCACACCATAAATAAATACAACTAGGAAATCCATCTTATATGGCTTTTTTGTTTTATTGCTGCTGGTAGAATGGGTCGAATGGTCCGTCGGTCATATCACATAAATTTTTGAATAATGAGTGTTCAACTTTAAACCCAAAAGATGTCCCGTTGAAGGAATAAACATTATTTATATGGCTTTTGGTGACAAAGGCTTCAGAGTGGGGTTTTCCTCTTCTAACTGGATGTTGTCTGTCCTATATGGTGGTAAAAAGTTACACAAGACAAGTTTAATGGTTAGGTTGAAACATTTCGGATAATGGTGGTGGCAAAAATTATGATGCCTCATTTTCGTGGCACAATGTCATCTTGACCAGCCGGCAAAAATGTAATCACTTCAAATTACCACTAGATTAGTCTCGAGGGGTTTCGCACACAGGACAAATACTACACAACCAAAACACTCTTCATTTTTTCCTCTATGGAAGAGGCCGGCAGCATTTTTTGTTGGTTTTTTGTCTTACTTGTCTTCCACTTTTGACGTGTCATAATTGAGACAACTCAAAACATAATGTGAGTTATAAAAATGCCTCATAGCATAAAAAATAACGATACAATAAATTTGGTATTAATATGACATAAGGAAAACCGGAGCAGTATAGTCGGACGGGGCCGACCATACGATACCCTACACAACTACCACGAACTCTAACTTTCTGAGGATGTTTATTCCGAGTCTGAGTAATATTTCGTGATATTTGCCCCCTCTTGCCCGATTAGAGGTCAACAACACCTCTTCCTTACTTTTTCGAATATTCAGTACAGTCATTCTAATTACTTGTCCAGATTATCTTCACGGTGGGTTGTGTTGTGATTTTCGGATTATACTCGACTCGAAAACACACAAAAAATTAAGTTTTCGGTCCATTTCATCCCAAAATTTTAATCTGATCATCACCGAAAATTGTAGGCGTTGTTCTTGACCTTAACTGGAACTTCATGAAAAATTTTAAAGCCATCAGCGCGATATTTCCCCCTCTAATGTGGTAATGGGTTACTAAATAATATCTGAATACGTAAGCACCTGTAAATATTTGACTGTAACTCCCACATCTGAGTAGATACATCACTATATTTGGTATCAATTTAAATGCCAACCACTCCTCTTGGATATACTATCAACTCCTCGGGCCTACATCTTCCAGGAGTAAATATATATGCCATAGAATAGAAATTTTGTCATTTTTCACAAAAAAGTCAGGGTCCATTTGACCCGCTAAATATTGACCGATCTTTATCAAAACATGCATGCTTATTCTCTGGCCCGATCCCCTTCTCCATACAAAAATTCGCGGTGTTTGGGCCATAATTGCGGCCTCTGGAGCGAGGCCGCATTTCATCCCCTAAATATTAATCGATCTTTTCCAAAAACAATAGGGGTCTTCATTGGCCAGAACCCATCCTACATGCAAAATTTCGTGAAGATTGGTCCATAACTGTGGCCTGTATCGTGTTTACAAATTTTAATGGACAGACGGACGGACGGACGGTCACACATGTCTAGATCGACTCAGCTAGTCGAGATATGACGATCGATATACTTAAAGGTGGGTCTAGGACCAATATTTCGCGGCGTTACAAACATTTGGGGCTGCACAAAGCTATAATACCCTGACAACATAGTTGTGTAGGGTATAAAAATACTAATATTCGAGGGTACCTGAATAAATCCGTTAACATTTTAGCACGTTTTATATTACATTTCTATATATCTGTCCTAAATATTTTTACATACCTTCACTATTTCAAGTAGTACCAACATTTTTTCATGAGTCTATTCGAGAAAGAAAACTTAAGACCCCTTTTCTTCGATTTACTAATATTTTAGAATGATTTGTAATTTTTTTCCGTCGTTTTTTGTCCTTCGTTTAGACAATTGTTGGCGACACATTTTGTTTCCATATCTGCGACATCTTTTTGTTCACTCAAGGCTTGTTGGTGTTTTTTCCTTTTTTTATTTTCCTTTCCAACTTAAGACATTACATGTAATTCATGGCTAAAGCGCTAATTCCTAGTGTTATTTTGAAATGATTGTTTGGCGTATTTTGGTTTGGTCACATTTTGTTCCTTCATTCAAAAATGCGGTTGATGTTGTTCAGTTCAGTTATACTGCACTAGGGATGATAACACTTCTTCTCCCTTTGTTTGTGGCAGCTGAAACAATGTGTGTTCGGTGGGCTTTCCTTCTATAGTTGAATTCCTTAAGATGGAAAACAAGAAAATTATTTCAGGCGTTTTTTCAGTTTTCTTAAAATTGCCTTTGTTCGTTTGTCAGTTACTGTCTTGTCTCATCTTGTCCTATCTCGTCTTTAATTAAAAAGAAAACTGACCACAGTAATTAGCCCCCAAGCATTTTGAAAAGTAATTTGTAAGAAGAGAAATAAGTGACAGCGATGAAAAACAAACACAAGGATAATATGATGACGAAAAAAAACTAGGATATTTTATTGAAAATTATGCAATAATTTTGGTAAATATGTTATGGAAATTTTAAATATTCACATATTTCTGGAAATATCCGATCAATTTTAAGACGAACATAATTGTCAATATTTCAAATAAATTTTGGTCCGCTTCGTTTTATAAATTTTGACGTATGACCATGTGTTGTGACTCAATTGGCAAAAGAAATTTAATTGACTCGTGGGCATTTTTATGTGATCACATTCCACTACTTTCCACGTAGTTTATCAAGACTAGCTGACATTTTGAAAAAAACTCAATTAAAAAACTGTTTGTAGCTTAAATCAAACAAAGTACAGATCACATGAGATGAAATTTGGCACGATAATTTATTTCGACGAACTCTATTGAAATTGGTAAAACCAAAGACCCACCTTTTTCCGATTTTGACGACATTTAGCAAAAGGCAGACTAGAATGTTGTTGACATTGGTTGGTATTTATACCCTACACAACTAGGTTGTCAGGGTATTATAACTTTGTGCAGCCCCAAGAGTTTGTAACGACGCGAAATATTGGTCCTAGACCCACCTTTAAGTATACCGATCGTCATATCTCGACTAGCGGAGTCGATCTAGACATGTGTGTCCGTCCGTCCGTCTGTCCATTATGATTTGTAAACACGATACAGGCCACAGTTATGGACCAATCTTCACATTGCATGTAGGATGGGTTGTGGCCAATGAAGACCCCTATTGTTTTTGGGAAAGATCGGTTAATATTTAGGGGATGAAATGGACCAAATACTAAATTTTTATCGGTTTTTCTGGTCGCTCCAGAGGCCGCGGTTATGCTCCGAACATCGTGAAATTTTGCATGGAGAAGGGGATCGGGCCAAAGAATAAGCATGCCTGTTTTGATAAAGATCGGTCAATATTTAGCGGGTCAAATGGACCCTGTCTTTTGTGTGAAAAATGACAAAATTTGTATTCTATAGCGTATATATTTACCCCTGAAGGACATAGACCCGAGAAGTTGATATTATATCCAAGAGGAGTGGTTGATTTTTAAATTAATACCAATTATATTGTTGTATGTGCTCGGGAGTTGGAGTTACACCTAAATATTTACAGTTATCTCCGTATTCGTATATTATTTAGTAACCCATTATCACTCTGCGGAACAATAGCGCTGATCGATTTGAAATGTTCCTTGAGGTTCCAGTCAAGGACAACGCCTATAATTTTCGGTGATGATCAGATAAACATTTTGGGATGAATTGGACCGAAAACTTATTTTTTTTTGTGTTATTTTCGATTCGATCTATAGACCACAAATGAAAGCCGAACATTATAACACAAACCACGGCGAAAGGAATCTGTACAATAGCTGTACTGAATACTCGTAATATTCGGAAAATATGTCAGTGTGAGGAAGAGGTCCTGTTTACCTCTAATCGGGCAAGAGGATGCAAATATCACGAAGTATTGCCCAGACTCGGAATAAATATCCGCAGAAAATTTGAGTTCCGAGGTAGTTGTGTAGGGTATCGTATGGTCGGCCCCGTCCGACTATACTGCTCAGCTCACTGGTTTTGATATAGCATTTGCATATATTTTCGTCTAATTTGCTTGCTCGATTGGCGCGAACGTTTTTTCAGCGTACGGAGTTATGTGTGGAATAACCTGTGTTAATTTTCATTGAAATCAAATCAGGTTTGGATATAGATATATCCAAACCTGTATAGTATATAGCTTCTTTCGATGTCATGTAAATGGTGCCGCCAAACCCCACACGTTTGGAATATAGAATAATATGTGTTGAGTTTTGTTGAAATCAGATTTATATATAGCTCCTATATATAAGGAAAGTAGTAAAGTCGGACGGTGCCGAAAATATAATATCCTTCACCACTTTGGGCATATTCAAGAGATGAATCATAACATTGTAAATTAATTTAAATCAAATATCAATCGGTATCAATAGAAGCTATACCGAAATATAAACCGATTTAATCGAAACTTAACACACATCATTCTAGACTTTATTCAGTGCGCTATTCCAAATTTCGTGCAAATCGAAAGATATATTGGGACTTTGGTACACCATTTACATTAAATCGGACGAAAATATATATGGGAGCTATATCTAAATCTGGACCGATTTTCAGGAAACTTAACACACATCATTCTAGACCTAATTTAGTAAGCTATGCCAAATTTCGTGCAAATCGAAAGATATATAGGGACTTTGGTACTCCACTTACATAAAATCGGACGAAAATATATATGGGAGCTATATATAACTCTGGACCGATTTTCAGGAAACATAAAACACATCATTCTAGACTTAATTCATTACGCTATGTCAAATTTCGTGCAAATCGAAAGTTATATAGGGACTTTGGTACACCATTTACCTTAAATCGGACGAATATATATATGGGACCTATACTTAACACACATCATTCTAGACCTAATTCATTACGCTACGCAAAATGCCGTGCAAATCGAAAGATATATAGGAACTTTGGTACACCATTTACATTAAATAGGACGAAAATATATATGGGAGCTATATCTAAATCTGGACCGATTTTTTCCAATTTCAATAGGGTTCGTCCTTGGGCCAAATAAGTGACCTATGCCAAATTTCATCCAATTCTGATAATAAATGCGACCTGTACTTTGTTTACAATTTAAAATGGTCAGACAGACAGACGGACGGACGGACATGCATAAATCGACTTAGAAAGTGATTCTATCCATATTCTCAAAAGGAACCATGCGTCTATCTCGTTTCCTTTTGCCTGTTACAAACATATGCACAAAGACATAATACCCTTTACCACAGTGTGGTGAAGGGTATAAAAATGAAAGTCCAAATTATCACACAACTCGCAGAGTTTTCCCATTATTAGCTATGATGTTTAAATCCATCTATTTGAATTCGTGTGAACGGTTTGTTAAAACAAAATTTAAATTTCTTTACTAATTCAATACTTTTCTTAACAATTACCACATATACAACAAAGAAGTAAAGAATATGAATCCCTTATATATGTATAACTCTTTAAAGGAGTTTTAGTCAAAAAACATCAACACGAAATACAGAATCATGTTTATCCATTTTCTATCTCTCGTCCAAATTATACCTTTGAGAATAATTAAAGAATTTTTTTATATGTGATAGAAAAATCTCAAACTTTTTGGGCTCAACAAAAAGAAAAAGAAGAACAAAAAAATGTTGCAAACATTTTTATACTATGTCTCCTTC
>NW_026887453.1:0-85617 GCF_032173495.1 Musca vetustissima
AGTTGTGTATATCAATAAACCCCAAACAATTCAAGAGCTTAAACACAACATTCAAGCAGAAATAAGCAACTTCGAACTAGAAACTCTACGGGCAGTAATGGAAAATGCGTTTAAAGAGCCCCTTTTTGTTTGCAAGAAAATGGACACCATTTGAGAGATGTTATATTTCACACTTAAATGTAAAAAAAATTTCATGAATTTAATATTTAAAAACATAAAAAAATCAATAAAAAATAAAAACAAAAACAATTAAAGTTATTTTAAATCCTTCCTTATTTTAAATCCCTGTACTAGTTAACTGAACTAAATAATTTTCGGAATTGTTGGCTATATATCGGTCGCATACGTATTAAAACCGTACCGAACACTTATACGACATGATGGACAATTACAGCGTATCAGTGTCACATTTCCACTGCAATATGTTGGAATTTTTACTGCTTGGGTAGTGGCTACTGGTCATTGCAATGAAACTAATTAGAGGCAGAAAAAAATAAACTTAATTTCAACATTAAAATTCTCATTAAAAGCAACTAAAATTACTTCCGTTTTACTTTCCTATCTGTCAGTGAGTGAGACGATGAGTTTATGTGTGTGTGTGGGAAAAGAGGCTTTGGATGGTCGGTCGAATTTTCAGTTTTGTCTGGCATCCCTTGTGCATTTGTAACGAAGTGGTGGAACGGAAATGGTTCCCTACTATGAATTTTAAGCTGCTTAACTGCAGACCTCAAATGACAACTATATCGTTGTTCAGCAAAAACAAGAAAAAAAAAACAAAAACTTAACAACCGCACACACACACTCTCACTACTATCGTTTAACAATTTCTGCGGGGTGGGATGGAAATGAAAAAAGGCACAAAACATTGGTCACATAATAATGCAAACTTGAATACCCCGCACTGAATAAACAAATAAACATCCTTTGAACAAACGTTGAATCGCATCATTTCAAAGAAGCATAAAATCAGGGTACGGACCGACGAATGTACCATCCGACAATATAAGCAGATAATTACTGAAAAGGCAACACACCGCAAAACGGGCAAAGCACAGACACAGACAGTGCTTTTGGCGTTATTTCTGACGATGATGATTGCAAGGACAACGTTGTTGTTTCTGTTGGTGATATCAATGACGGTGATGGCTTTGATGACACCACATTTTGTCAACCACAAAAAAAAGACGATTAGAAAAGTGGACAAAAAACGAAGTTAAGTAATCACAAGCGGAAAATTAACAATTGCCAGGGGTAGATGGACCGAAAGGGAATAACTAGTTAAAGAGCTAAATTGTTATGTATAAACAAAAAATATAGTTAATGGAAATTTAAACATATCTGTGATAAATATCTTATAATTTCAATCTTTGGTAACAAATATATGGGTCTATGTTTTCGAATACCCTCATTAGCGATATTTTGAAGGTCATATCCAACTGAAGTACGTGTAATTTCACATATCGAGTTTTCAGAGAGTTTAATACCTCCTCGCAGAAATATTTTTTTTAAATATTGGCTTATGTTTTGATATGTCCCTATGAAAAGTTACCGTTTTTATAGTGGTCAACATCTTTTTACTTATAAATTATTTTTGGCTAAATTTCAACATTGTATTCTATATATTGTTTTATGTTTATTTTCACTATTATGAAAACATATATCATGTGGCGTTGTTATAAATCAAGCGTTTTCTAAGATGTAGGGGGTAGTGAGCATTACGAAACGAAAATAAAGCAATATGTAATAATTCCCAAATTAAATGTTTTGCTTGTTGCGGAATAAATTCTGTATATTTTATATAATTAAAAATTCAAACAAAATTATTTTATTGTGAAAAAAAGTCCCCAAATATTGTTGTTTTTGTTTCGTGGGGAATTCTCCATACTTTGGTATAGGTCATTATGTGCATATATTTGTAACATGCATTATATTTGTGCATATAATGCATGTCCGTCTGTCTGTCCATATTAAATTGTAAACAATGTAAACATCGAATTTATGATTGGGAAAATCAGTTCAAATTTAGATAATGCTCCCATATATAGTTTCTTCCGATTTTATGTAAATAGTGCATCAAAGACCCAAAATATGGCTGATTGGCACAATATTTTGCACAACGTACTAAAGTTATGTATGATAAGTTTCGTAGAAATCGATTTAGATATAGCTCCCATATATATTTTCTCCCGGGTTTAAATAAATAGTTCTCCAAAGGCCCAATGTTAGGCCGATAGGCACAAAAATTTACGCAGCACATTGAAGTTAGTATAACTTAACATATGTCAAGTTTTGTTGTAATCGATTCTGATTTATATGTATCTTCCATATGTAGTTAGTATAACTAAACCTGTGGCAATTTTTGTTCAAATCGGTTCAGATTAAAATATAGATCCCATAGATATTTTCGTCCGATTTTAAGTAAATAGGGCACAAAAAACTCAAAGTTTGGCCGATTGGTACAAAATTTGATAAAATGTACCGAAGTTAGCATGGTACATCTGTCCAAATGAAATGAAATTTGGCATAAATTGCAGAATGAAATGCGTAAGGAATGTTTTAAGTCGGTTCACATATAGATATATATCATATATATTTAAGATTGAGAATCACTCTTGCCATCACTTGATGCTGACACAATAAATCGACTATATCTTGAAGAGTTCTTGAGATTTTCACTAGAAATTTTGTAGAGACATTCTTGAATTAGTGTAGATTCGAAAAACTAAAAAAAAAAATTGACACCGAGAATGGGGGGTTCCCTTAAGATCGTTTAATTTCATGTCAATGGTTTTTCAAACATGCGACGCCTGCTCGAATGCACCTGTTGAATATACTCAAAGTGGTTAAGGGTATCATATAGTTGACCCCGTCTGATATAACTAATTTCCTTACTAGTTTTTGGGGGTTTTTGGGGATTTCCTTATATTATTGGGGACTTCTTGTGAAACGCCATTTAATATCCATATGGTTTGCCCTTGTACCAATAAATGAGCAGTGCCAAATTTCATCTCCTTTGTAATTTGCCCACACTAATTAAAGGGTACACTAATTTACATGTTACAAACATATCAACAAATATTTATAATGATACCTACTTACTCTTTAAGGTGTATAATTTCGTGGCTTTTGTGTTTTTGTAAAATTATAAAAAAGAGTCATATTTAAATTTTGCAGCAATTATCCTTTCTTCAAACATTCGAATGAGGAATATTTTTGTAAAACATGTCGTCCTTTGGATCTTTTAATACATCAGAGTGTAGCCTGACAAGCTTATCCAACTTGATCTAGTTTACTTTGAACTAAGATCGAATTGAATATATACATCTATATATGTTTTTTAACATGCTTAAGAATTGGAAGAAATGGTACGATATATTGGTTATAAATTCTAAAATAGACGCCCCGACTTTTCTAAATCAACTATAAACTGATAGGAAGTTTAAAACCGACTTTATGATGAGGCACATTTTTGCATATCATTATACATTCTTTAGCCTATGTTGTATATCTGAGGTCATAAAAACACAACCATCCGCACAATATTTACTTTTAACAAAATGAAATAAACATATTTTTTGCATAATCAATATACTTTAATAGATGAATGCTTTAAATTTACGACGATATCAATTTAACGATTTCACTACCACTACAGATACGCGATTTTTCTTTCAAGTAAATTAAACGTCTGCGCACGTCAGACATTGTTATCTTCCTTAGAAAAAACATTTGGTAATAAAATTCCCCAACAAGAAAATGTTCCATTTTAATATTCAAAACATTTAATTTTTATTTGCCAGCAAAGCAACAGCAAGGAATAAATCAACAAGTAAACCTATTTTTTTCTTCCTTCAAAATGCTACGCTTAAATGATTTACAAATAAAATTTCCTAAATCACATCTAAGCCATTAAAATGATGATGATGTATTCCTTGTGAAGTTTTATGGGCCACATGTCATAAAACATACTTTTATGCGAAGACGACGAGAAGTGGAGCATACCATTTCATCATGCCGCCATAAAATTCTCTGTATTTTGAGAAAAACTGAACCTGGGGAAACGTTTCCTTAAACCAATGCAGCCAGCCCCACCTGCTCCACATCAGATAGGTGGTAGAGTGAAAGTATTTTTTTGAATAAATACAAACTCAAATAAAAACAGAGACAATGCCAGACAGACAGATACAGATAGACACCAAACACGCACAGTCACACATTCGTATACCCCAACACAGGACTCACCGTTTACATTCCGACTACAACCTGGGGCAAATGTATGTGCATAATTTTATTACAAAAACATTTATCTTTTTGCATCATCATTATCGCAGACAAACAGACGTTGCGACACATCTCTCTGTCACTACTTGGGCTTTGGTTGCTGGGGTATAGTATTGATAAACCAACACAGATAGGGACCAACAAACGGACGGACGTGGCTACAAACCAAATATTTTACGACGAATATCCCTGTGCTGTTGTAACAAACAAAATTCTCATATTCCCATTTTGCAATTCTCACCTTTACCCACTTGATGGATGGTTGTTTGTTTGAAGGGTATGAATGAGGAAAGGGCGGAGAATCCGCAAATATCGACGCATCAGTAGAATCGTAAAATAAACGAATGCAAAACGAGAGTTAGTAAATTCGACATAAATATTTCATAAAAATGTAACAAAGTTTGATATTAACATTTTCCTTCTTTCGGAATGGAATTTACGGAACGAATTTGCATTCAAACATAAAGCATTTTATTTTTTTTTTTCTTAAATGGCGGAACAAACAAGATTACTTAGTCATAATCCTTAAATCTCAGCGGATTTCATGTTTTCTATGTTTGGAAAGCATTTTAAATATATACATAGGCGATAAGATTTTAGAATTTTAATTTAAGGGAACCCCCCCATTCTCTATTTTAATTTTTCAAGATTTTCAATGGGCTGGTAAATAAATACCAATGCTTGTTAAGGTTTGTAACTTTGCACATATATAATTGAATATTTAAAAGAGAAGAAAAAAAATTTACAAAAAAATTTTGTTATTGTTTTGTTGTTGTTTTTTGTAATTAAAGAAAAGTCCTTATTTTTGATGGCGGGCATGATAACTCCTCACTGGAACATCGGAATCCGAAAATTCCAACGGTGTTAGAAAGAGTACATGTCTGGCTCTCGTATGAACTAGGATTATTAACTTCGCTCTAAAATTAACAAAATGGTGGACCTTTGAAAAAATATTTTTGGAAAATCGCCGATTTTTTACCAAAGTTTAGAGAAAAACGCGTTTAAAGTTTGAGAAGCCCTTCACCCGTCACTTGATGCTGACACAATAAATCGGCTATATCTTCAAGAGTTCTTGAGATTTTCACTTGAAATTTTGTAGAGACATTCTTTAATCAGCGTAGATTCGAATTATATTAACAAAAATTTTGACCCCGAGAATGGGGGGATCCCCTTAAATTGAATTTAACATAATTGCAGTGTCTTACTTTAAAAATTGGAATATAAATCAACATTTATAAAAATAAAGAAAAATCAAAAAATAATTTCTATTTTTTGGGATTTTTTTCAATTTTTGCTTGGACAAAAAACTAAAGCAACTCTACAGTACAGATAGACGAGCTCTAAAATTTTAGGTATGTTTACGGTTTAATTATTATGTTTTTATATCTGTTTTTAAATGGATTTTGTTGCAATAATAAGAGCTTGGTTTTAAATTTGACTTACTACCAAAAAATATATAAAAATGGCTAGGAAAAAATACAGAACACAGATAAAAGAGCTAATTACGGAGAAATATTCCACGAATAAATCAGTGATTTCTCGAACTATAAGTTGATTTTATGCAAATATAACAGTAGTGACAGTTTAGCACGGAGGAATGTTGCAAAAGGACATCAGCTCGTACTAATCATCAAATTGTCATACACATTTAAGAGTTCAACGGAATTTGTGAGAGGGTTATCGTTGGATTTAACCGCAAGAACAGATCGTGAACGAGCTATGGTAGCAGGCCTACATGGCCGGAAACTATCGAGAAAGTTATTTTATTTCTGAAAAGAATCGGAAAGCCCGATTGCCTTTCGCAAAAGCGCATACTAATTCGAATCCCAATCAGTGGAAAATATTATGCTCTCGGATGCATTAAAGTTGAATATTAAAGTCTGAGACTTTAATATTCAACAAATTACAAATTACCGTGAAAAAACCAAAAATGATACGCTCATACCCCAGTATTGCAAGTGTACTGCAAGCATGGGGGTAATGATAAGGGAATGTTTTTTTATGGAACTCGATCTATTATAGATTTATGAAGTAATGGATCAGATTTATTATACAAATGTGCTGAAAAACGCTGGATTGAGTGTTTCAGCTTGACAATAACTTTCAAACATACACCCAAACATATCAAAAATTGGTTTAGGGAGTCAGATATCAGGGTTTTATAATGACCAACACAATCCTCAGAATTTTAATCTATAGAAAAATCTTTGTTACATCACATATCGAGCATCTTATAGATTCAATGCCTCGCCGTCATCAAAAATAATGACAACAAAATTCTTGGGTAAATATATACGCCATATGATGTAAATTTTTCCAATTTCCACACAAAAGTCAGAGTCCATTTGACCCGCTAAATATTTACCGATATTCGGGTCATAATTGCGGCCTATGGAGCGAACAGAAACACGGACAAAAATTAAGTATTTGGTCCATTTGATCCCTTAAACTTAAAAGGATCACTTCCAAATACAATAGGCTTTTCTCTGGCCAGAACTGGTCCTACATAACTGTGGCCTGTATCGTATTTACAAATTATAATGTCTAAATCGAATCACCTAGTTGACGGCTAGTGATCGGTATACTAAAAGGTGGGTCTAGGGCCAACATTTCGTGGCATTACAAACTGTTGGAGCCACATAAAGCTATAACACCGAACATTGTTGTGTAGGGTATAATTATTAATCCAATCGATTTCAAGCATTAACAATTGATTTCAAGCATTATTTAACATCAAGATATGTCCACCTCCTACAGCTTTCATCATTTTTTCCATATTTCATCACACTGTGGTACAGGGTATTATGTCTTTGTGCATATGTTTGTAACAGGCAAATGGAAACGAGATAGACACATGGTTTCTTTTGAGAATATGCATAGAATCACTTTCTGAGTCGATTTACGCATTTCTGTCCGTCTGTCCGTCCGTCCATGTATTTTTGTGAACAAAGTACAGGTCGCATTTATGATCTGATTTGAATGAAATTTGGCATAGGTCACTTATTTGGCCCAAGGACGAACTCTATTGAAATTGGGAAAATATATATAACGCCCATATATATTTTCGTCCGATTTAATATAAATGGTGCACCAAAGTCCCTATATATCTTTCGATTTCCAAGAAATTTGGCACAGCGTAATGAATTAGGTCTAGAATTGTGTGTGTTAAGTTTCCTGAAAATCAGTTCAGATTTAGATATAGCTCCCATATATATTTTCGTCCGATTTAAAGTAAATGGTGCATCAAAGTCCCTACATATCTTTCGATTTGCACAAAATTTGGCACAGCATATGGAATTAGGTCTAGAGTAATGTGTGTTAAATCTGAAATCGGTTCAGATTTAGATATAGCTTACATATCTGACTAACTGAAAAATTTAGTATCGGTTACAGAATGACATGTTTATGGATCCAGTTTCATTTTACTGGTCCTTTAAAAATGCGACGTCTGTTAGGATTCATCTGTTGAATATACCCAATGTGGTGAAGGGTACATTATAGTCGGCCCCGTCCGACTTTACTACTTTCTTTACTGGTTTTCTAATAATATCCCTAAAATATAACTTGAACTCATTTAATTAAGATAAACTACATTAAATCAACTATAATTATATAAATTTTCTAAAATACATTCAATTTTTAAATCTGTTCACAGACAAAACATCAACTACTACTCCCACCGCCCCTTGTTCGCTTATCATTGTACAAAAATAGTAATTGCAAATAGTAGATGGGAGGAACGTTTAATCAAAGATTCTTATCATATGAAAATGTGAAATTCCTGTTTACGAAATTTTACAACTCTGGTGCCATACCAGGAATGCTTTCGTGTCTGGCTTTGTCGACAGGCAAAACTGGAGACTGAACCAACAACAACACGCCAACAGCACAGCAATAACAACAATTTTTAAAACACAAAACCTGATATACTCCAAGTGATATGATGATAATACATAGTGGATGTACATGTAGTTGTGGAAAACGACACACTCACAGTCATAGGTAGTCTACCCTATGTAATGCAAATAAAAATCGTAACGCCAATACCATCACTTAGCAAAAGTTTGTTTCCTTCTTTTTGTTGGCCCTCGAACAGAATGAAATGAAACGTATGTCAGAGTGTCCGTCTGCCTTTAAGGTACGAACGAACGACCGACCATTTTTTCATCGACAATAGCAGTTTGAGTTGGTTAACAAATGAAGCACCCAAACAAACACAAAATACCCACTTCCTATTCACACACACACAACCATCCATACTCGGCCTCTTTGGCAACGTTTTGGTTTACTGAGAGAACTTTTCATTTCCATACGGACTCCAGGTCTTTAGGTAGCCATGGGAAAAATGAGAAGTTTTTTTATGAAAGCGAATTCGTTAGAGAGTGAGTGCATTTGTATTAACGTAGTTTTTGCAAAGCGTTTCTCTTTTTTATGGCGAAACGCTGCTGGGGCTTTTGTATATTTAGCGGCCCCCAAAAAATTCTTGGCACTGATTTTATGCTTTAATAACTCTAAACAGCAAACATCAAACGGACACATTGGGTTCATTTGTCGGTTGCAACAATTTGTATGTAAATTATTTGCCAATAGCTATTTTTCACCATCGTGAAACATACTTAATAAACCAGAATCATAAGTTTTATCATGGTACAATTATAAAAGGTAACAGCAAATCCCAGCTGATTTGATTCCAATGTAATACTAGTGTCAATATGCATTTGACAAATTATGTTTTTAAAAATCACCCAACAGGAAAATTGGGAACGCATACAATTTGAAATTGTTCTTTATTAAATGTGCTCCTGTATTCAATTTACTCAATCTGCCTGCTGGGAAAGTTTGAGGAAGCAAATCTTTATTCAAGGAATAACTCGCTATTCCCAGCATTTTCATATGTGTTACACATATATATGGCAATGGCTCAATTATAGGAAAGATGTGGAAGCGATAGAAATATAAATTTGATAGATTTTCATTCATGTTTTTCAATTTTTATTTTGAAGATTCGAAAATATTTCATTTTCAAAATAAAAATAATTTGATGATAATTTGTTTATTTGTTTACATTTTTCTGTCAAAAGAGTTGACACTAGTAGAACTTACAAAAACAAATTTCCATGTGGTTGTTGTATCGTTTTTTGTACAACAACACTTGCTGTTACCTTCTATTATTATACCATGATATTTTATGTTCACATTCGAAATTTCATATTTTCTGAATGTTTTGTTTTTATTTTGAACAAAAGAAAAATACAAAACATACGTTCTGTCAAAGTTGAACATTTTCAACTTGAAATTTTGTACGCTCGACGCATTTTGGTAACATTCATATAAATACATGTGTCCTATTTTTGTGGTGAAAAACGTCGAACGAGCTAGTCGAATTTTAGGTAAGGCTGAACAGAAAAATGTATACCAGGTTTAGGTATGAAATGGAAACAAACGATATACAAATCGCTTAGGAAATCTAATAGGTTCACCTTCACAGGAATCCTCAGAGTATAAAAAAAAATAAAAAATCCTCATCGAAATCTCGACATTAGATACCAAACTTCAAGCCCCATTGTACAACACAACAACACATTATATTTCCCCGATATCTACAAAAACAAATATTTCAGCCTGAAAATACAAAAATAAATTTACCACACTGTGCCAGCAACCGAGTTTGAAACAGTAGACACAGTATTATCAGCATAAACTTCACAAAGTGTTGCTTTTCAACCTGAGGCACTTCATACTACCAACGATACCAACGCCATCACCTCCACCTCACCACATGCCTCTTCATAAATACTTTAAAATGTTGCAAGGGGAGCAATAACGTTTATAGCAGTTCCAACTGAAATTTAAACGTTTACCTATTTAATGGTCATATGAATTCTCCAGTGTGTGTGTGTGTGCGAGAGTGTTTGTCCTTGTGAATCTCTGTGTGCGTTTGGGATTATACTGTTTTCTTTTATGGTTTCCATATTTTGATTGCCAACAATCTCAGTGAATATTTTAGATGATTATTAATATTTTCCTGAGGTTGTAATTTCGCTTATTTCCTGTCTCGGCTTCCTTTAAGGGAAATTTGATAGGATAAAGAGAATTTACCAATTTATAGAAGCGTAGTCGTTTTAAATTTAATGTTATTTTAAATATTTGAAATAATTATATTAAAATTTGGGGTAAATTGTTTTCATATATAAACATGTGAAAAAAGAGTAATTGGTTGTAGGATATTATTGAAGCCATTACCGTCTGCGTTTTTTTATGAAATGCGGGGGTTATTTTCTTTACCATGTGTTATTGGACATTCCAAATAACACCTCTTTTGGTTGTAAAATGCGGGTAAAATTTTCAAAATACCGAAAAATGGACAATACAGTTTTATGGTAGCTATACCAAAACGTAGACCGATATACCTTATTTACAATATTAAAAAACCTAGGAGTCAGTAAAAAATTTCGAATGACAGATGGAATTGGCTAAATCGGAATAGATTTGTAAATCGTGTGGTTCTATAAATATGATATAATTTTAAACTAAACGCGTAATCCTCAAAATCTAAAAATGATGCATAAAGGGTTTAATCCTCATTTTTTAGGCCTCTACTTTTACTTTTACTACTGAAATGAGAGGCTTAGTCACAAATCGAGAAAAAACATAAAAAACTGCGTTGTCTCATCTGGTTTTTATCCATTTTTATACCCTTCACCACACTATGGTACAGGACATTATTATGTCTTTGTGCATATGCTTGTAACAGACAAATGGAAACGAGCTATACACATGGTTCCTTTTGAAATGTACATAGAATCACTTTCTGGGTCTATTTAATGTCCGTCCAGAATTGGCTGAAATCTGGCACACCTCATTTATTTGGCCCAAGGATGATCCCTATTGAAAGTTGGCAAAATCGTTTCGTCCAAATTAGATCGTGCACCAAAGACCAAAGATTTTGCACAGCGTACCGAACTAGGTCCAGATTTATGTATGCTAAGTTTTGTTCAAATCGGTTCAGATTTTCATATAGTTCCCATATATATGTATATATATATATATATCTTTGTTCGATTTTAAGTAAATGGTGCACCAAAAACCCAAAGTTAGACCGATCGACAAAAAACTTTACATTGACGTGGTCAAGTATAGTGGTTGTCAAAACATTTGCAACTGAAATTGAATATGGCGAAATGTGTAGTAATTTCTTTATTTGAATTAAAAAATTTGTCAACTTGGTAGTTTTTCAATGCTCTAGGTTCAACTGAAACTGTAAATATAATTTTCCCCGAAAATTTTGGAATTTTGCAGTAAAATTTATTGCTAAAATGGATAATTCGATTCGAACAAACAATCCTCAAACTTCTGCAATTTAGATTACAAAATTAAATTACATACTCTAGGAATTAGCGAATATTTATATGAGGGCTATGGCTAATTAATGACCGACATATGTCAATTTCGAACAAAATATTTTTCTTTTGTGCTTCGATTCTTTCCATCAGGAGGTATAATTAAATGGGGGAGATGCCTCAATTCTGGCCGATATATTTCAATATCGTCAGGTTCAAGTTATTTTTATCACGATTTTCTTAGAAAGCGGAATGATTACAACCGATGGCTAAATCGTCTTAGAATTCCATAATTTTTAGGGTAAAACTGAATATTTTGAGTAAAGACTGTCCTCTATACTATGGAACCAATCAGCTAACTATTTTAATATAAGAAGGGGGTTATATGGGAACTACTCCTAAAAGGGCCGAATATTAATATTTTTTTACCGAATACCGAAAATTGAGGGTGTCTTATATGAGGGCTACCCAAAAAAAATGGGCATATATTAATAATTTTAGTGAAGAAATGTGGTACCCAATAAGAACCCAAAGTACCAAATTTCAGCGAATTCGGTTTAACACTAGATTGCCAACTGTGCATATAATGACACTTTTTTAAATTTGGTGACTTTTTGTAACACATAGAATTACGTTTATTATAAAAAAGTCACCAAATTTTAAAAAGCTGCGTCATTATATACACAATTGTTTTTGTACTTGAAATTGAAAAACGGTCAAAATGACCTTTTTTGGTACCCAAAAAGAACCCAATGTACAAAATTTCAGCGAATTCGGTAGAAAAGCACGCTCAAGAAACCCTAAATATCGAAAATTGGGCGGTACCGTTATATATGGGGGCTATGCCAACGCCGATATAGCCCATCTTCGAACTTCACCTGCCTGCAGACAAAAGACTCTATGCAATTTTGGCGATCTATCTCAATTCCTTGAGAACAATAGACGGACTGACATAGCTAGATCGCCTTAGAATTTTACCCTGATCAAGAATATATATACTTTATAGGGTAGGAAATGAATATTTCGATGAGTTACAAACGGAATGACGAAATTAATATAATAAAATTTATATGTTAATTTATGGTCACAAATAACCAAATAGAAAAGACAAGCTATAAATCCGGGTTGGGCTTAATATGGATTGATTTAAGTCGGTTCACATTTAGATAAATATCACACATTTTAGTTAATCCAATTTTATGTTAACGTTCTTTAAAAAATGCGACGTCTGCTAGAATATACCCAAAGTGGTGAAGGGTATCATATAGTCGACCCTGTCCGACTTTACAACGTAGACACCGAAGAAGTTTGCAACGACAGATCAATAAATCCAATATCGGATTGCGTTTTGGGCTCTGTTATGAATTAGCATCTCACACAAATTTACAAAATTTTAAACATTTAATGAATGTGTGTTCATATTAATGTGTCTATGTCTGCCCTTGTCATATAGTAGCAATGACATTTAGCATGTATTTAAGAATATAAAAAATACTTTTCTATTTAAATAAATGCCCTCACACATAAATATGTATACATCCATGCATTTCATAATATTAATAAATACTTATTGACTATGTCTATATTCATTCACATACGAATTTGCCCTGTTCCTATCATATCCCAACTGTATTGAAAAAATATTTAACAAACATATTTGCGACAAAATTGTAAACAAGGATATCAAATTATTCACAGAAGCATATATATTTCTATATGGATACTCCACTGCTTTCCCCTCTTTTTGTACAAATATAAATAGAAAGAGAGATATTGTCAAATAGGGATGACATTGTCTAAAAATTTTAATTTGGCATATAGGTCAAAACTGGTAGGTACTAAAAAATAGAATTCTGAAATTTTGTAGAAATACATTTTATATAACGATAAGTATTTCTAATCGTAATGAAAGGAGTTTTGAATGTAAAAGAAATTTATGTAAGAATCTGGACTACAACAAAATTAAATTAATATTATTTTTGATCGGGATATAGCTTGAGGGTATATATGCATCTATCGGCAACACCGATTGATGCTTTAACAAGTTCATGATATCAAATTTACCAAAAATACCTTTTTATTTATTTAAATGTTTTGTGTGTTTCATTTTCGACTTGGGTCTGTGTAGCGGATCTTCCACACATTTCTTAGATGCCTACAAAATTTAATTTAAATATTTTAGTTATGTTTAATCGAAGCATTTCGAAATCTAACATTTACATCTCTAATAAATAGATTTTAATATATCATAATATGTATACAAACATACACATTTTCTTACTGACATCATATGCTTATATTTATATATATATATATATATATGACATTCACGTTATGTTCGAAAAATAAAGTATATTGTGTACACAAATACTTCAAATTCCATATTTTCACAATTATACTCGTATCTGTAGACGGATACCTCCCTCGCCTTCCTCTAACCAGGAAATTGTACAACAAGAGCATTGCCAACTAACTTCTCTTCAATATTTTTAATGATGATGTTATTGACATTGAAGGTCGATATTCTGCATTAAATATGTATGTATATAAATCAAAGTATATACACACAAATATGTGGAATGTGGATTTGTTTGTTATTTGAAGTAGACCCTCTTGGGGTATTATTTGCAGTAGTCTATTCAATGCCATATAGTATGACTTTGAGTATAGCTATCGATAATAACATAAAAATAAAACAAGAAAAAGTTTGAAATTCTGCCGATATGAACTAGAAATTCTGATATATGATACCTTGCTATTACTATCTGTCTTTCTGCTATACACTTTCATGCATTCGATTTCTTTAATACATAAATACACACTCACACAACAATGTTTGAATATTGAACATATTAAAAACTACTCATGCTGTACTTTTATTTCTTTACGACATTTTTGCCTACCATTAATTATCGGTATCGCTATTAACATAGTTAATATTTAAGATTCAAGCTTAAGGCACATGCGTATCGTATCCTTGGCCTCTATCATAAAGCTTAAGTGATTAACGTCGCTCACAACAAAAGACACGCATCATCACTGTTGCATCAACAGATGTTATAACTCTGCCGCGGTGTTGGGCTCTCCACGATTTTCCACCGGTTGGATTTTTATAATTGGCTACTTTGTGGTATCGTGCAACAATGTTGCGACTTCGCAAATTAAATGATCATTAAAATGGTGTTGTAGCAAAGCCTACACACGAGTATCTTAGCAATTATTTAAAACCTGATGGGATGGTTAAACGGGATCATGGTTTGCCACACCTATCGATGACACCTTCACTTTTTCCACCACAGTGGAATGTAGAATAATAACTATTGATGAAGTTAATTAAAGGGGTGTTCCAAGAACAAAATTCAAGTTTCGTATTGAGTATGTAAACAGCAAATTTTATATTAAAATACAACTATAAGCTATCTACTATAGCTAATATAGATCTCCATGTCGCGGACTATCAACAAATTACAGACTAAAATCTCTATCATTCCTATTTCGGAACTCCACGTGCTAGTTCAGACTTGGTGGCAAGCATTTTGTCTGGTTCTAGTTCCTCTATCTCCAAAATTAAAAATGTTGCAACTTGAATGAATTGTATCCACAGGGAATTCGGCGATAAGTAAGTTGGCTTAGCTAGGCAGTTGCTGAGATACAAAGTGTCGTGTGGTCCTAGTCCACAAGCATGATATGTGCTAGGTATCGAGCCGTCAATTCTTGCCCAATAGGAATTGAGGCGGTTGCCCTATCTTAGTTAATCAGGATAGATCTAGAGATTCACGCTTCTTTGGACCTCTCTCTAGATCATCAAGATCTTTCCTGACGTGCCTATATTGGGGAGTTTTGTCCATAAGATTATGACAGGGGTGCTCCCAACGATAACATCCAAGCAAGCACTATATCGACAACATATAATTGTGTCGATGGACGATCTTCGTCTCCTCATGAAGATGGTCGACTGGAGTCATGAGAAGACACCATGTTGCAGTTTTCAGGGCAGCTTTCTGACAGATCCTTGCGTGGCTGGACATGATTGAAATTGACATTTATGACTCACCTCCGCTGTATGGGGACCATCGTCTCCTCATGAAGATGGTCGACTGGAGTCATGAGAAGACACCATGCTGCAGTTCTCAGGGCAGCTTTCTGACAGATCCTTACATAGTTGGACATGATTGAGATTGACATTTATGATTCACCTCCGCTGTATGGGGCCATCGTGTCCATGTTAGCATAAAGATACCATGCGTACTCAATTTATGTCTGACTTATAATAAATAAAGCACCTCTTGGAATATATCGTTACACGTGGCTGAGGTCCCACCCTTATTCTTTCCATAATAAATTCCAAGGGCTTAGGTTAGGTGTTCCAATTAGTATTTTACGGTTTGCAGTTAAGGTACCGAATATATTTCAACAGATTTCCCATCCTTCTTCTATCCAGAGTCAAGATCTCATCCAAGAAATGCCACATCGGTTGAAAATGCGGCTAAAAGCTTTAATATACCGAATCTGCATGCGAACTATATCATGATATTAAGAAAAAGACAGATATATTGAAATCGACATAGAATTTTATTATGTTAAGAATATATATTTCGAAGTGCTTCAAACGAAATGACAAATTTGAATATACTCCACCTTTAAGGTGGGGCGTGCAAATATATTTTTCATTAATTAAAACATAATGAAAAATACATAAGGGAAAGAGTTCGTGTGTGGCTCTCGGATTATTGACTTAGCTCCAATATTAACAAGATGGCGAACCTTTGATTTTTGGCAATGCACCTATTTTGACCACAACCTATGTTAAAAAATAAGGAAGTTCACCGATTGGCTTTATTCTAGTTTATACGAGAGCTATACACTCTCAGAGAAACGTGTCAATATTTGGAACCGATTGGATTATTAGTTTTTGAGTTATAGTGCCCGCCATTCGTAAAACAATGCGTTTAAAGTTTGAGAATCACTCTTGCTGTCACTTGATGCTGACACAATAAATCGGCTATATCTTCAAGAGTTGTTAAGATTTTCACTTGAAATTTTGTAGGGACATTCTAGAATTAAAGTAGATTTGAATTAAATCCGACAAATTGTTAACGCCGAGAATGGGCCCCTATTAAGTCTTCATAACATAATGTATGTTCAATGTATAAATCATGAATTTATTTTCTTTAAATCTACTTGTAACATAACAAGGCATATGCACCACATGAACCCTTTGAACCCTTAAGCTTGGTCTTAATATCAAATTTAATTTCAATTGGTGATCAAGAAACTGTCACTAATCTTAGCTAACTAGTTGACCTTCTAAGTCCTTCAAATATTACAATCTGTACAGTCTCAGCTAAATCCCCCTATTCCTTTTTTTATATAGAGCTAGAGCATGGGCAACACAGTCACTGACTTCAACCATTGGTTTTTTATGTATTTTTAATGATGCCTCAGATATAAGTGAAAATTTACAAAAGCCAATAAAATTCGGTGCTACCTTTTACACAAATGCTCAAATCGCTTTTCATTCAGACGTTTAACAAACGTTGAGTCCCAACATCATACATATATAAAGGTCACTTAAGACAACAGCCCCATTAAATTTTTACGTTGGTAATGCATTTTTAATTCCATGACTTTAACCAAGAGCCATTGGTCTGAGTCAGCTTAAGTGGTCATCATAATGAAAGTTTAACTTCGTTAGCGACTAAAATTACAATGTTGCTGCTATGTTAAAAACAAAAAAACAAAAATTGGATGCTTACCTTACAGCTTTCCAAATGAAACCTCATTTGATTGCCATTATATTAAATGTTTATTGGCACCATTCATAAAAATTTACTTAACATTACGACGAAAGTATGATACTCTCTATAATTCCTACACAGCAGTTAGCTGACTTTGATTTTGCCAACTTCAGGCGAACAAAAGAAAATTCTATATAACTTTGAGTTTGTGTTGAGGCATTTCAACGCGAACGCCCTAAAGTGCAAATTGCATTTTTCTATTAAGTGGTGAAAGTGTTATTTCTACTACCAAAGGTAACCATTTGATTGTCCATTGCCTTGCAGCCGAAGTGCAACTCTTTATTGGATATTTAAACCGCGCAACATGGTAAAGTAAGAGTAGGACATATTCAACAATGACTGAAAGATAAGCAACGTCATTGGATAGACATTACCAACAGTTAGCTGAAAAATATAATTTAAAAGAATACAAAATTAGTGTGAATGAAGGAAAGTGACTATGGGTTCGTTCGCTACTTACACACAATGGCTTCTGGGTTCTTTGTATGAACAATAGAAGAGTTTTGCGAAATTGTGTAGTACCCTCATACCACGGTATAGAATATGCTGCTTCGGAGACTTTCATGCTCTTATTGTCGATGAATACAATGAAGAGAGAATGAAATATATGTTTGTCATAATATATTTTCAAAATTAAAATATGTATATCAATTTACCTCTTCAAGCATTTCATTGGCACTGTAGTAACAGGCAAATAAAACATATAACATGGTACCGACATACATTATTATAGAAACGAATTGGGCCATTGTATCAATCTGTAATATAATTGGAAATGTTAATATCACACTTAGACTTTATAGTAATCGATTTTTATAGTAATCGGGAATACATTCTCTATGGACTTACTATATTTATGCAGAATAGCAGCGAGCATATAATTGCACCGAATAGCAAAAACTCACCAAGAATAACGTATGTTACCATTTCATCGAACACTTTGACGAATCTGTAAAAAATGTAAAATTCACGTAAGCGGTTAGTTCAAATAAAATTGCGAATGTAGGAGTGTAATTTAATCAGCCCCAGCCCTTTATGCACTCATAGATAACTAGACGAAGAGTTAATTTTGTGATGCTGTTTTCGTAGTCCTTCATTACATTTTATGCTCCTAAATCGTAGCATAGCCTTGCCTCGATGATATATACCAAGCTAAGGCTCAATTGTGGACACTGACCTCCCCGCGGTGTCACCTGGGGTAGCTACTTTCACCATCCGTTGAAATAGTGAGCTGATATGTGCCGTGAGTTCACCCATAAGAACTATAAAAAAAAAACAAATAGGGGAGACTGGGGCACCTTCGGCAATCGCGTTTTCGATATGAAGCTCTCACCGTACATCACTAGTTTCTATACATAAGTATCGGATATCGAAATACATAATTGTCACAAAGTTTGAAATTTCTAGCTAATAAACTTACGAAGCTACCCCGGGTTGGGGCACATTCGGCGAATTTGATTTTTTTACAAAACTGTACAAATTTGTAACTAATACTAATGTTTTATATCCTTTTGGTACTAGTTTTTATAATTAAGTGTCAGAGGACAATAATCAGCCATAAAGTTTTTATATATGTTAAATAAGTACTGAGATATAGAGCTCTAAACAAAAAGTGCCGAAGGTGCCCAAGTCTCCCCTACTATGAAAAAGCAGCGAAAAAGAAAACCAAACCCCCAAACTTATAAAGGACCACGATCTGCGAATCTGCACATGGAATGTGCGCACGTTGAACAGGACAGGCACAACTTTCGCTTTGGCGCATATACTCAAGAGGTACAAAGCCGATATTATTGCCTTACCAGAAATGCGATGGAAAGGGACAGGCGCAAGTAAATCTGACGATTACGCACTGTATTATAGCTGTCATGAAACGAGGCATGAATTTGGCTGCGGATTTATGGTTAAAACGAGAATAAAAGATCTCGTCTCGCTCTCGTAAATGAGCGAATTGCTATAATCTATATAAAAGTCTTATTTGTGTCAATGCTCCGACCGAAGACAAAGATGAGCAGACCGCCTAGAAACAGCATATGACCAATGCCCTGGCGATGATATTAAAATTCTGCTAGGAGATTTTCATGAAAAAATCTGAAGTGAATATATTTTTAGTCCCACAGTCGGAAAATTCATCATCCATGAAGAAACATCCGACAACGGAATGAGGTTGATTGAGAACAAGAAAAACGTGAGCGTGATGGTGACGATGGATTACCAGCAGAACTATTAAAGACCGGTGGATACTGGTCAGGAGCATGTACCAGCTGATCCTTCCCATCGCATATAAAATGCTATCCAGCGTGCTGTGTGAACGACTGAAGCCAATGGTCAATGACATTATTGGACCATACTAATGCGGATGAGTATATGAGAGAAAAATCTCCGGAAGATCCATGGGTCAATCTTCGTAGACGTCGAATGAACCATGAGCAATACCATCTATTCTTGGACATCGACATATTCAGCCGGATGTGTAGTCGATCCGACATATCATCTTTGCAATACCAAACACCCAAGGAATTGTAGCAATGTATGTGCAAATAGTGGAAAGCACAATTAAATTCATTGGGTGGGTGAGAATCAAATAAGCAGTCAAGCACAATCAGCTTGTTTTAGGGGAGAGCCTCGGAGGAAATAACAGAGTGCCGAGGCGTGATTACCATCCCTAAATAACGATTTGCAGTTAGGGTACCAGGGCGCCTCAAAAAGCTATTCAGGCTTAGTTGTCAAGTCCTTACCTTACATGGCTGACCTGAAACTCTCAGCATTCCAATGACATCAACTACTACAAATATACTGACGGACTTTTCACATCCACCTCCGTTATTCTCGATGACGTAAACGCGAGAAATAGAGTTAAAAATTGTATTTTTGCCGCTAAAATTGTGATTTCAGTAATAGTGCAATTGTTGTGAAGAGGATGGGGTCCTCGACCGCTTGATGCTCGGCAGACTTATTCGACGGTTACGTCGCGCACATAACCTCCGTTAATCGCTAATGCCGGACTGAGTTCAACTTATTATTCATTATAAAATGTTCAAAGGAATGTGTTGTTCTTATACTCCTGTATTTTGTATAAGGAATAATACATATATTACGTATGTCCGTCCTTCCGTATTTTGAAACAACGGATTTTATACTACAAATCGAACAGTGCAATGCTCTAACTTTTGTAGTTGATCAATTACTTCGATTTAACAAATATAACTAATTTAATAGTACGTTTATATTAAACCGGATTTCGTTGACGCAGTGGTTTTCAATTGTGAATTCCATTGCATATATGTCAAATAAATCCTCATAAAGTAGGTTAACCCGGTAAAAAGTTCTAGTGTACATATATGCCGTTTAATATATTGTTACGAATATAACTTTAGATTTAAGTTAATTTAGATGAATTCCGTTAATTTAAGAATTTGAATTGTAACGTAAATTTCTACTACGCAGTTTATTCGAATAACTTCACAACAACAACTACTGTATAGATTTTTCTACATCCTTCCATTTCCTCTTTCATTGTCTATTTTGTTGTTGACGTACAATTCTTGTTAAACGTCATCATTGATGCTCGCTTAATTCCTCTTTCTTTGTTACTCCCTCGCCTGTATATGTGTTGTTGTTATTGTTCACTCAATGTAAGTTTGTATGTGTTTGTTGCATTGGTAGATTGTTCGAAATCTAGGTGTTACCAGATCGTCTAGAAACTTCTGTAGCGACAGGCGAGGCTCATATAAATAGGGGAAATGGAAAGGCAGTCAGTCAGTTGTGAATCAGATCGCGAATTTAAACCGTCAAGTGACGTAAAGCTGTAAAGTAAAGTTGTGTCAAGAAAATCGTTGTAATATTCGTAATCAGAAAGAACCCGCGTTTTATTTAGTACGAACTGTACTGGGAAATAAAACAACGTCTACACGTGATTAAGTAAAATCCAAGAACGTAACAATATAAATAACAAAGCATTACCTTGCCACCCGATCATAATATCTGGCACATTGTTTTAAAGCTTCCAGACGTATTGCATCGTCTTCGTAATTTTCAAAAATTAGCTTCAAACGATGTTGTAAAATATTCAGGGATGTTTTGCCAAACGAAGCAAATGTCACAAAGAAACTAACAAAAACCATGTACAGGACGCTAAGAGTTATCGGAGTATGTAGCTGTAGTATGTAATACAGTTCATAGTATGGTGATGCCGTGTAATCAGTGCCCGGTAAAGCGACGCCAAACGGATGTGCTGAAATAACAAGACGAATATAAAACCTCAACCATTGGTTACAATTTAGACATACTTCTTGTTCCCGTTAAAATTGGATGTGACATTGTACCGATAAGATCTAGAAACGATGCCGATACATTGAAAAAAGAAAATTTCCTACAAAAGTCTGCTGATTCTTTCAATTTAGCCTTGGCGTAGTCATCGTCACTTTCCTATTTTCGAAAATAGTAAACTTTAAAATATTAATAGAAAAAAAATCATTTCACTTACTTCGATTTCCGTATACATCGCGTCAAACTCCAACAAAAATGCCTCAAACTTTTTACGATGGTAAATAATGACATTAGTACGAAGCAGACAATCAAATGTAGCCGATGCATAGAACACGTTCAGAATAAATGGGGCAAGATTACCCCACATTTCAAACAGGAACATAAATTGCATAAAATTCAATAATATCGTAGCGAATTGAATCGCGTAGAGACGCCACATTTTATCCGACGTTGGATATATAATTGCAAAAAATTTCCAAATTTTTATATTCATTGAAACCATGGGGTTTTCTTCCAACATTTTCACAGAACAGACACCAAAATAATTAGTACAACAAATATCAAACACAATACAACTGTAGTAACGAACTCTTGCAATATTAAGACAAATTTGAGCGGATGCGGAAATAGGCAAATTTTTCAAATGAAAGATGCCAATCAAGCGAACAATGACAAGTGTTGGCGTTGATGAAATTCCGCCACTTTAAATGGCCTCAAGTAATGGAAAATCGTCATCAACACAAACGCAAACACGCACACACACACTAATTGCTGGCCTTCATGTTTCGCCAAAACAGGGACTCGAACAAAAGTATATGTATTTGTGTATGTAAATACAAATACACACACACACATCGATTGCTTTTGTCAGCAAAGTGTAAATTTGAAAATCGAATTTTCAAATTGAATTATTATGGAACGGGTGTCGTAATGCCTCAAAATGGCCAATTATCACAAGTGGCAATTTCCCTAATTGAATGTTGCACTATTTGGTGAAATTAAGGGTTTGAGTTACAATTGATGATGGTCTCTTTGTTTGTCCGCACTTTCAATCATCGGATTTCGTGTGAATATGCAAATCAGTTACAGCTAAAGGCAAATTTTGTAAATGAATTTCATTTGTTGTGTGGCGGATTTAACATATGGAAATTTATATTTATATGAATAATTGAAAATGTTCAATTTGAGTAGAATTACGAGTTCCGATTCCTGTTTAAGTGCAGTTTTCTCCTTTTAGTACAATTTTATCAGAATAGTTGGTAATAAGAAAAATTTGATTTAAAATCTTAGTCCTCTGACATACAATTCAGATCTCTCCACAAACACGCATTAGTATCCCTTAGTTTGATGATGTGGATATATGAAGTGTTACAAATCTACAGTCTTCACGGATTTTTCCCTTGGTCCATAATATGATAGCAAAAGTAGCCATAATGTGATGGATATATAGTCTTATTCAAATGTTTCTCTCTTATTCAATATTAATGAATTTAAATACGGGATGTATATCATTAATTGGCCCGAACGGAACCAAATTACTCACGCGTCAGTCTACATTTTTGTGTATAATATGCCTTAATAAAACTGAGCTGATTTGAACTAAATTGATTTCCACCAATTTCAATATAATTCCCCCAACAGAATGAACTGAGCAAGTTTTCATCAGAATTGTTAAACAAGTAAAAAACCCCTTAGTTCGACTGGCTCGAACATTAAAAATCCTCTAAAATAATGGGGTCATTCAGAATATCTAAAATCGATCGGGACTTTAATATGCCCTTTAATAATAGATCCTATTGCTAGAAGTAAAGCCAACATCCTAGAACAATCTATAAAATGTCGCAGACCCCTGTATCTACTGTTTATCGACTTTAAGAAAAAATTCGACACCATCAGACAAACTCACATCGCACAGTTGGCGAAATTAAAATCTAGCGAGGGGAAATTAATAACTTAAAAACGAATATATAGAGCTGCCTCATCTGCTTGCGCGATTACCCACGCTTCAAATCCACACACCAGCACGAGTAGTACCAGCGTCTTGTATAGTGTGAGTTTGTCTTGCGGGCGGTGGCCTTGTTTCTAAACTGCATACTTAGACCAAGTTGGCCAACACTACCCTTTTCCGAATTTCAAAACTGAGGTATACAAATTCGTTCACTACCTCCAAGCTGTAGTTTTCAAGTTCCACAGTTGGTCCGACTCTACTGGACGTCTTGCGCATTGATACCATCAGCTTCTCACCATTTACTGCCAGAACCACTTTGGTAGACTCACTCTCAATTTGTTCAAAGGTGACTGTTACCGCTCGCAAATTTCGACCCATTATGCCGATGTCATCGGCGTAGGCAAGTAACATGTTTTGTTTGGTGTACATAGTCTTTTCTATTCACATTTGCCTCTAGAATGACCTTTTCTAAAAGGATGTTGTTAAGGTCACACGCCAACATTCACCTTGTCTGAACCCGCGTTCGTAATCAAAGGCTTCGAGAGGTCCTTTCCGACTTTAATTGCTGATCTTGTGCCAGTTAAAGTTATCCTGCATAGCCGTATAAATTTTGCAAGTACTTTATGCGATGGGAAGGAAACTTATTCCTCTTTAGTTGGCACATATCGTCTTGTCTCCCACGTCTTGTCTTACGGGACACAGGATGCTGAGGTTCCAATCATTGGGCATGCATTCCTCTAGCCAAATTGTACTAATCAGCTGGTGCATGATCCTAACTAGCATCCGACCACCGGTCTTGAATAGTTCGGAAACTGCTGCTTCATTATTCTTCAGGCGATTGATTGCTATTCTGGCCTAATCTTGGCTAGGTGGTATACAATATATACCGTCATCTCCAAAGAGAAACGAATATATGTAAAATATTGAAAATTGACACATATGTTGTGTATAAGTATTATTATGTAGAATATAATTTATATAATCCACGTTTTGATATAGCACCGATATAACTCTATATATAATATAAGGCAATTTAATGGTGTTTAACAATGTTTAACGGTACATTATGGTCAACTGAAATTTGATTCGCGGTGGTGAACCGACTTCGATCAATCCCTAACCATATCATTCTGCAACCTATACTATTTTTTTCATTTGGACAGATATAGAGTCGCTTGATTACAATGGAACAAAATTATGTAAATCTATTAAAACAAATCTCAATCGGACACCTCTTGGTTATTTTGAGCTCAATTAACATGAAGTCGGTCGAAAATACATATGAGCTATGTCTATGTCTACAAAACGCAATTACGTCATTCTATGCATTATTTTGTACATTGTGCAAAAATTTCGTGTCAATCTGACAAACATGAGGAGTTTGGTGCACCATTTACCTTAAAGCAGACGAAAATATATATGGAATATATATCCTACTCTGAACCGATATCAACGGAATTTGCTACGCGTTAGGCCATACTAACTTCAGTATGGTGTACACAATTGTGTGTCAATTTGTCATACCATTTACTTAAAAGTCGACGAAAATATATCGAAAATAAAGCTATATCCAAATGTGAACCTATTTCAACAAACCTTGAAACACGTTAGGCTACATTAACTTCAGTACGTTGTTCAAAATGTTGTGCCCATCTGACTAAATTTAGGTCTTTGGTGCACCATTTATTAAAAATCGGACGAAACTATATATGGGAGCTTATTCTAAATCAGAGTCAATTTCAACCAAACTTGACCACATTGGGCTGTAATATTTTCAGTACGTTGTGCAAAATTTTGTAGCAATCGGCCTAACTTTGGACACATGGTGCACCATTTACATAAAATCGGACGAAATTATATGGGAGCTATTTGTAAATCAACCAACACCAACAACGTCGTTGTGTGCATTCGTCGCGATGTGACGACACGCAACAGTGGGAAAGTATGGTTTTGTTTATAAACGCCTTGTTAACCTCGAAGTAAGTCACCAGCGAAATTCTCATGCAGTTATTTCGTTGGTTAGGTACTTCGCTTTGTTACAAGAGACATTGGGGATGAATGGGTTTTTTTAAAGAAGCAATAAATAGCTTCTGGGGAGAATATCCCAAACAAAGAACTAAAGGAACTGATGAGGATCAGTGGCGAAATCCGAAACTATAGTCTGCCCTGCCTTACCCCTAGGTGAACAACGCCATACTACCACACTAATAAATTGTTGTTTTTATGAAAACAATCAATTGGGATTCAGCCTGACTAGAAACAATTATTTGTAATGGCTATCACATTTTTTAATTGGCTCTTTAAACTGTAAATGAGGTGGGATTCGGAGTCTAGCTCGATTCCGCAGACCTGGTAACAACTAAGAATTTTATTTCCAAATAGAAAAATGTCACTATAATCAGAAGTGTTTAACCTACTTTAAATCATATTTTCAAATATATTTAAATATTTGAATTTTCTTTAGCGACATAGGCTACAAAATTTAGCCATATCTCTGTCTAGTTATCCAACTTTGGGTGTCTCTAAATTCATCGGGACAACACAAATGATTTATTATGCATTGTTAACTTGTCTTTCCCAATCCCAACAATGTGTAACACATTTGGACAGGACACCGTTCGGATGGTCAGAAAGTACTCCACATTCTGTCATCTGTAACTGACATTATTTGCTTTCATTTCAATTTAATTTTTTAGACCAAAACTAAACGTCGGATACTCCGAACCACTAACAAACATACTTATGCTATGTATGTGTGGAATTTTTCCACCTTTGTCCTTGTGGGAGTTTTGTGTCCTTTTGACCATTTGTTTTGTTTTTGCACAACCCTGTTTGCACAAAATATTATTTTAAGCTGTTTCCAGTGAACAAACACACACAACGTCCCAACCATTGAAAGCCGTCCATGGGTCCTGTGAGTATCTGCATATGAATGCAGGCAACGTCCTCATATTTTCCCCCTTGATATCACAGAGTGAGGTAAATGGGGAGAAAGAAATATAAATGTGTTCAAGTGTGTGTGTGTGCATGAATGATGTTTGTCTGCCTTTGTGCTTTTTTGCGGTATAACGCATCAGTAAGTGGCATTAATGTTCATTTGACCACTTGTCCGGTTGTTTGTTTCTATATGGTTTGCGTATCTGACATTGTCACAGTGTGAGTATTGATAATATTTGCCGATGCTGCAATATTCGTTGTTTGTCTGCCAGTCAAGCCCTGCCCACACATTGACGTCTAACTACAATACGAAATATGTTTGCCTAACATTGATGGTCGTCAGGATTTAATTTTTGTTTTATAGTTCCCGTCCCAATGGATTTTTTTGATATTTTTTGCGATATTTATTTTTGTTCGTTTGCCGGAGTATACTAAATAAATAAAACAAATACTTCAAATATTTAATGTTTGTCATATTGTCTGGAAATAATCCCCATTTATTATTTATTAAAAAGTTCTTTAATTGTCGTATTAAATATTCAATAGTTTTAAATGTTAAGATTATAACCTGTCATAAAATAAAATATTAATAAAATGTGCAGTCTTTCGTTCGGTTTAGTAACGAAATTAACTTGCAAAAGATATTTATGACAATATGTAATCGAAAAATGGCCAACAATTTGAATACCTCACACTACACTTATCTCACCCACACTTATCTCTTTATGAATATAAAGTTTATATATATATATATATATATATATATATATATATGGGAAATTACAAAAATCTTTTAAATTCGTTGAAACTGAGGTTTGCAAGGTTATAACTCGCGAAATATGAACATATTGCATATAATTTAAATATATATCTATAAAATGAAGTGTTCTTGTCAAAATCTTAAAATATTGGTAATAAATAATAAGTTTCGTGGAATGGTAATATGGTGGTAATATAAAAAAAAATGAATGAAAATGTGTTGAAGCCAACGAGATTTTCTCCGTTCCTTCCTGATTTGTGGCTAAACTACACAACGCACGCACATGTGATTAGTGACTAAGTTGCAGAATACCCCATGGACAATATGGTACTAATGTATGTTTTTTCGATATAATCACTGCATCCAGCTAAAATGGAGCTGACATTTTGAAGCCGGATTTTCGGTGCTTTTTGAATTTTTCTTATAATTAGGACGCGCATCCAGATAATGGACTAAAGTAATTATAGGTAGATTTTGCTTCGTTTAGTGTATATCTCACGAATGTCCTCACCGTAGCTTTTTTGCAATTGGGTTCCAAAGACGAAAATTTGGTGCGTACATTTTTATAAAAAACACATTTTTTGAGTCTAAAATTAAGAAAGTACATTTAAATTCCGTGGATCCCCGCGTGATTTTAATTTTTTTACGTGCCGGATCTAATGAGCCCATCCATGTTCAATTCCGCCCAATAAAACGGCGGATATAGGTGCCTTGAATGTGGGAAAATCTGCAATAACTTATTTTGACAAATTCGCGTATATAATCGCGTTTTTCTTCGAATTTATTTCACATACATTCATTTGTGTGTTATCATATTCACGAATCTGTGTGAAAATAGGTCAAAAATATATCGATACGCGAATAATAGGCGTATTTTATCCAAAAATCGATTGTGGTGGCACATCCGTGGTTCTTAACCAATTCTTTTAAAATAAATGTACTTTTGTGTATTTTCATTGTAGATTAATGAAATCTAATGCGCATAAAAATCGTATGCACGTTGCGTAATTTTTAGCAATTTTTAGGGTTTTTGCATAGTAAAGTGCATCGAGCGGGAAAATTAATTTATTTTATTTTCAGATATCTTCATTCTTCTATTTGTTTTCGCGACTATTAAACCGTATTTGTATGTGATTTGACAAGTATGCAAAGAAAACAAATGTTTTAACCCATTGGAGAAGTTCGCGAATTGCAACAAATAGGAATTCATTTAATTTATATTTGAAGTACAAGATTTGAAACCGCTATAACTTTTGTGCGCAGCATAAGAATTTGTGAACTCGAACAGATTTCGAATCAGCATAATTTTCTAAACCTATGTACCAAAAATCATAAATGTGCTCGCAAAAAATTTTTTAAATTTTTTTAATGGAATTTTAAAAGAATTTTGTAATTTCCCATATATAAATGTGGATATATGTACTTAGAATAACTTTTTTAACCGATGTCACCCCGTCCTCTGTCTACCTGTCCATGTTTTGTTCTAAACGAAGTAATAATCGCAGTTATTAAGTGAATGAGAAGAAACTTTGCAAGTCTCACTTATGTAAAATTACATTTCACAATGGCGCGTCGAAGACCCACGATTTATTCAAACGAGTTTTAAGTTTTGTTAAAATTGGTTCAGATTTCATGTCACATACACGAACTTATAGACATTCGGCTTGAATCTGGTTTTGGTTCATTTATTCATATCGTTTCAGATTTACATATAAGTTCCGTATAAAATTTCGTCCGTTTAAATGTATATACAAAAGGTATATACATTTAAATTTTAAGTTTAAAATTACATGTGTACTGGATTTATGTCCTCGTCATCTGATTATGAGATCGTTATATTGGGAATATAGGGGAAACTGGGACACCATCGGCACTTTTTGTTTAGAACTCTATATCTCAGTACCTTTTAACAGATATAAAAACTTTAGTTATTGCCCACTGATACATTATTATAAAAACCAGTAGAGAATGTAGTAAAGTCGGATTGGGCCGACAATATGATACCCTTCACCACTTTGGGTATATTCTACATATGTCTTCTAACAGACCTGTTACCCTATACCGTAGTGTGGTAAAGGGTATAACTAGTACCAACATACGATAAATTAGTATTAGTTAAATATTTTTACAATTTTGTTAAAAAAGTCAAATTCACCGAAGGTTTCCCCATCCGGGCAAATTCGGCACCCATAGGCATAGCCTGGCATTTATGATTGCTATCAGTCAGGTTGGATTTTAGATCCTTTAGGATACTAAATGTTTGACCTTTTATATATTTTCTAGCGGCGGACGTTGGCGTTTCAATGCCACAGACACTAAGAGAATAAGTTTTTATGGCATTTTCGTCAATAGATGCCCGTTGGTCTTATATATGTTAGTTTTCTTTTCATTTTTTTCATCAATCTTCTAAAAACATTATATCTTAAATTATTTTTATAAGAATATACATTGTAATTAACGACTTTTTAATAATGGTGCTTTAAAATTTGAAAAGTCTTATACACGAAGTGCTTTCGAAATGGAATGGAAATATTACAAATTACAAAAGGAACAAATACAAGGGTACTATGTGGCTATTTTGTTCATATGGTTCCCTTTGATCCAGTCGTTTACTTTTGCTTTCGTTCATAACTGATAACTTTTGCAAAGCTAGCCGCTTCAGAAACGAGATTGTCAAACTCTACCAGAAATACTACTTTTTTAGTTTCGACAAAACTTTATACTTTTTTCTTACTTTAGTCTTAATGTGGTGCTCTGTTCACCTATTCACCTCAATAGGACAATCATTTCGACTTTGGGCCACCATTTACCTTCCGACGAAACTATATACAGGGTTCGCCAAATAAATGAGTTGCGCCAAATTTCATCGCATTCGGATAATATATGGGACCTCTACTTTTTTAAAATTTTAAATCCCTTTGGTGGTATCAGGTATATAACTAACGAACATCTCAGAATGTTAATCCGTCGCATTGTTTTTTCAATTAACTAACTCTGGAATTCAAAGGAATTCCCTCGTCACATACAACATAGATTCCACTTCATTCCGTTCCGACTCGTTAACAGCTAAAAAATAAAACAATTTTAAATTTTTCAGTTGCAAAGTTTATTGTGGTACATAGAATAAGGCCGATTATAATATTTTTGATGTATCATATTTATTCTAAAAGAGTGAGTAAGTGAATTTAACTACATGTAATTATTCCGGAATTTGTTGATTGACCTGATTAAAAAAAAGCTGACCAGTCAATATTCACAATGGCATATTACCACTACTAATGTCATGGCAAGTAATTCCAATGAATGAATTATAATTGATTCAAATTCGATTGTGGAAAAAGTATGGAATTTGCATATCAAGAAAGTTCATTGTGAGTACTGTTTAATGTTAAAAAGTAATGAATTGACGTAAGTCCAAAAAATTAATATTTTATATAGTGAAAATTGATGTATTCATAACTTCCCCACCGTTAGTTCGAGACTCCGATGAAGCCAATATGAAAATGCTCTTGTTTATTCTTATGTAAAATAAAAAGTAATAATACTGATACTTATTATGTTATTGTTGTATAGTTTCTGTTTACAAGGCCTATTATTTAACAAATAGTTGATATGTGGTAATTATCCATTCATTACATTATTTCTTAGCATAAATTTTTTAAAATAAATATTTCTTTGACATAAACTTTAGAGTTCTCATAAAATTATTTTTGTTTTTTTCACATCTCCATTGAGCAACTCAATATTTCACATATCGATTAACTCCTTAAAAGAAAAGCTGAAAAAATCCATGATGAAATATATGCTGTTTTAAAAGTTACTCTCTAATATTAATTCAAATTTATAATGTAGAAAACATAATGGCGCTAATCGTTATTATTCAGGAAAGACTGATACTTAAATTTAAGGCTTTTCAAACAGTGAACTTAATCGAAGTGTGCACTAAACAACTCAATTTTTGAATTTCATCAAGATTTTTTTTTCATTTTTAAAAGTTAATTGTAGTGTTATAATTATTTCAATTTCGTTATTAAAATTTCAAATATTTATAATTAAGGTTACATATTTCATCATCTGTTTTGAAAGATACATTTAACAAATTGTCTCTTAAATATTTGCAATATTTTTTTTAAATTTACGTAACTTATTATATTCTTAAAATATGTTTATATGTTTGATGCAATTACATTATCTATTAGATAAATCATACAATTTATAGCTAGCGATCTGATGGATTTTTAAGAATCGGTTCTAATAAAATTGTAGCAAATGTTTCGTTTAAGAATCCAAGAACTTGTGGATGTAGATGTGATTCTACTTTATCCATGATTTTGTATTTCTCTACTGTCAGTATGTCGGTCGGCAGCTTAGAGTTGAATATAATATGTCATATCTCGCCTTTGTGTCAATAACTGTATGTAAATCATAATTAATTGTAAATATGTTTTTTTTTTAAATGTCGTTTCGTCTTCAAGATTGTAGACTCTATTTCAAATTTTGTTGTCGTATATTTTCTGCTGAACGATATCAATATCATTAATATCACGTGTCCAAGGATTCTAATGTGTTAATTTATTTTGTTATTGAAACTTTTAACGTCGGAATTGGATAAGTGTTCGTTATTTGATATAAAGTGAATTGCCATGGTTTTCTTTAGGATTTCTAAATGAAGAAGAGCTTCAAAGCCTAGCATATTGTCCGTAACTATTGTCCTTATACTACCCATTATATCTATATATTGGGAACGTACTCTTCCAAAATATTTCAATGGCGGTTCTATTTTTTTATCTTAGGAGAGAACTCATGTTATGATAGGACGTTGATCATACCGAAAACTACATGTGAAAAAGATGACTGAAATTCTCAAAATATCTAATAGTGGGGCTACCGATAAATAATAAATGAAATATAATAAAAGACAGATCAATATTGATATTTTTGGTAGTGAGATTTGACAGCCAATGAGAAAACAAAATAACAAATTACAGCCAATTCTGTTGAAATACGTGTCAAAAATACCGACTTGTGTCAATATTAATAATTTTTGGTGGTGATACCTTTACCAGGACCCGAATTATCAAATTACATCCAATTTGATTGGTTGCGATTCTTAAACGTGGGTCAATACTAAAAACTTTTATTACGGAAATGTGTAGATATTGGCAGTGGGTTCATATCCAATGGGTAAATACCCGGTAAATTGGGTAAATAACCATTTCTGGATATTTGGGTATTTCTGGGTTCATTGAGGTTTCTGGGTCCATGTATTAATATAGCCCCATTTAAACTCGTGGCTAAATACGTCGATAAATACCCAGAACTCACTACGCAAAATTATATCAAATTATTATTTGATTCTAAAATGTGAATAATATATAAAACTATATAAAACTATATCAAAACATGGACCCAGAGACCCCATTTTCCATTATAAAACTATCCTGTTTGAATCGAATAACAGAAACCCGGAAATAGAATGTCAGACGTTGTATTAGCGATTCCGGGTATTTATCAGGTAAATACCGTCTCAAAACATTGCAGCCATGTTGGTTGGAAAACGTGTCCAAAATATTGACCTGTGTCAATATTAATATTTTTTAATATTATTAATTTATTTAGGATATCTGTTCCCGTAATGCAAGAATCTACTACTTTTTACTACGATAACGAATTTTCCTTTTTGATATCGAAGAAGATAGTAAAAACGAGTAGAAAATACCAATTTACAGCCAATTCGGTTAGAAAACGTGTCCAAAATCCCCAGAATACCGAATACTGGGGGGCTACACCAACACGTGGACCGATATATCCATTTGCAATACCAAACATCCTAGCAGTACTAGCAAAATCTGTGTAAAATTCCAGAGCTCTATCTTAAATGTGCGATCCTTTTCGGACATACATAAATTTTATTCTGATCTAATTTTATTCTGATCTAGAATGTATATACGTTGTGGGGTCTCCGGTGAATATTTCGAGGTTAATTCATGTACATAATTCTAAGAGCAAACGACGTTGTTCGAATGCACGTCAGAACATGGCGTAAGGTTTCGAAATATTCGGTATTATTTATATCGATGTTAAGGCCTTTGTTTGATAGTTTTTCGTGGATTTTGCAATTTTAGAATAATGTAATACCCACTGTGTCCCAAAAAAAATATTCACAGTCGGGAAGATTTTTTCTTTTTTGAATTTGGCTTAATTCCTTTATGAGTTGCAATATAAGCAATCCGAAGGAATTTAAAATACCTTTCTTCGATCGGTAACATCGTTTTATTGATATCTTTTTCAGCGAAATCCCTATAAAAGATCGATGGTAGCGAAATACATACTTTGCTACATTTTTTGGATCATTTCATCTGCCTACCCGTCATGCTCGTCAGCATTTCATGAATTCGCCGTTCACCCCTTCCTTGGGTATTTACCGATAGCGATATGTTTTGGAATGGATGAGGATGTATTATCTTTTTGTGTTCCTTCAAATGAATTATGTACTTTAAAATGAATTTATGTACTATTTTACTATTGGTGTTGAAAAACCTTGGGAAACCCCAGAAGGAAAAATTCTTCAAAGTTCGGAGATATCGGGTTATCATTTTTTGCTGGCGGCCCTATTATACACGAAGAGATTGTTTCATACTTTTTTACATTTTAATTTTTATTACAAATATATAATATCAGACCAAACTACCATTATATATGAGAATTATATTCGATTCCATGTCTCATATTCCATGCTAATGGAATCGAATATAATTCTCTCTATACCCTACACAATTATGTTGTCATGGTATTATTGCTTTGTGCATCCCCAGGAGTTTGTAATGCCGCGAAATATTAGTCTGGTAGACACACCTTTAAATAAACCGATCGTCATATCTCGACTAGCTGAGTCAATCTATGTGTGTCCGTCCGTCTGTCCATTATAATTTGTAAAGGCGATACATGCCACAGTTATGGACCAATTGTCACGAAATTTTGCATGTTGGTTGGGTTATGGTAATGATTCGTTAATATTTACAAAATCACATGAACTCTAATCGGGCAAGCGTGTGCAAATATCGTGTAATACCCAGGTTCGGTGGAAGTTGTATAGGGTCTGTTTTGTCCAGCAGCTATATTGATTTGGAGCATTTGTGGAAAATTAATATCATGTAATTAACAGCAGGTTGAACACTGTACGTGATTTTATAGATAGCAAACGGAAATGAATTGATAGTCAATTGAGGAAGTATAAAATGAACAATTCCACTTATAATACATACATTTATATTATAAAGCGAAAGCTCCACACTCTTACACACAATAAATATGGTGGTATGATAACATCCATTGTTTCGTAAAATGCATTTGTATGTCCCTCTACATTGTGTGTGTGTGTAAATGCGAACAAGTCATGCATGTCCTTTTTATCAATGTAAACGCATCATAGACAGCGAACGACATTCTGTGTATGGTCAACGTGACATTAGCGAATGTAAATGTCAATATTTGTTTTCATTTGAAAGGCCATTATGATTTCTCCACATGCCAGCAAATCGCATCTACCTAAAATATAATGCCCGAAATAAGGGTATGTAGTTACAAGTGCATCCGCACATATATACATAATTTACTAAATATTGCTTTTCGGATAGAATAGAATAATTGTTTGAGTAATTTGCAATATAGTTAAAATAATTTGTAGACCGATATACAAAAATTCAACTTTATAATGTATAATGCATAACGGCGTTAACAAAATTATATAGAAATGGTATTAAAAATACATATAACAAGTGAATAAAATACAAGAAATTTTGTTAACAAAGCGCACAAAACTCTCAAAATACCAAATATGGGGACTACCATAAACAATGGACCAACATTTCAAAATTTTGTAGGAAGATTTATTAACCAATGATAAAGGATAAACGCAAACCTCTATCGAAGTCTCGTGATCTTACAAATTAGTTTTAGACATGTGACTATATAATTTAAACATTCGGCCGGCTCGAACTTTTTAACCTGCAACTCGTATTGCGCATTCAAAGTAGAAAATGAAACCAACGACTTAATAAATAAAACTGAAAATGAAACCAACGACTTAATAAATAAAACCGAAAATGATGCGAGAAGTCAATAAATTGACTGCAGAAATGCTGATATATTGACTTGAGTACATTCACCCAGCATAAATTCATATTACCAAATATTAATATTGCTGGCAGAATTTAATGCAAGCACCATTGTAAATAAATGCATATGCAATAATAAATAAAGTATTTTATGAAATTAATAAATGTAAGAATACATTAAATAATAAATTTGTAATTATCAGTATTTGATTGGTACTCAATCATTGGTCCTTCGAGAAAAAAAAACAGAAAATAAAAATTAAATAAAATTAAAAGATAATTAAAAAGGCCACAGGGGCAAATAAAAAATATAAAAAAGGAAACATATATTTTGGAAAAAAAGCCATAGGGGCAAGAAACAAAATTTATTAAAGACAAAACTCAATTTTTCCAAGAGAATGACAAAATCATAAGTGCAAAAAAATTGTAACAGATTTGTGAGGCAAAATAGCTTAAAACTTCATAGACCTCCAACATACTACACCTTCAAAATGACGCAGAGTAACTAGTGCGAAGACGAAAACAGAGAGAACAGAGCATACCAGCAAAACTGATGCAAAGAGAAGAGTGTGCCCATCAAGAAGAAAAATTTAATATACAAAGATGCAGCAGAAACCCAAATTTTTGAAACCTTGGTCAACCAAATCCATCCAAAGGAGGAACCTGCAATCTGTATATTTAGAAGTAGATAATATAAATATTACATATTAAGTATATATTACATATTTATGAGTCGTACAGAATCGGTAGGGACAACCTCTGACAACGTGTCCGATCTATAATTTGAAGAACCTGTAGAGTTACATCAAATACATTTAGACCCATGATTTGATTCTAATGGCAGATATTTGAAAGAAGTTAACAAACACATCAGACATACTAACCAACCAATACGGATCATTAGAAGACGACGTAGACAACGCCGGATAAGATCAAGACAATTTTTCTAATACATTTTTCCTCCAACTATTGTCATATCTCGAAAGACTGCCTGAATTCAACGGTGTCAAACTGAAACAAACGAGCAAACCAACATAACACGCGCAACCCGAAATAATAACACTTTTCCACAATCATCAAATATCAGTGGCGTGATCGTGGGAAATACAAACTCAGCATAAATAATAATAATTTCGTAGGTGACATTTAGAGTTAAGTTAGTTAAGTTAATTAGTTACAAATTTGATTTCATAATAAACAAGCGGTGTAAGAACCGCTCCGGCCTTTTTAAAAAATAAAATTTATTAAATAATTGTTTAATTTATATATATTATAATTGGAAAAAAGAAAATAAAGAATCTTCAGTGCTTTATTAGTATCACATAACACAGTTCCGACAAGGATTGGAGATGGTAAGAAAAGGAAATTTAAGCCTGATGGAGTATTAGACGAAGTCGAATGAAAATTGACACTCGTCACAAATAAGATCATTATGACTCATGAAACAGAAGGGGGTGTACCTTACTGAACTAATTACTTATTTTGGGTCTGAAAAATCCACTTAGATCTGTTGTATTTTCTGCACAACCTAGTGATTTGCCATCAACCTACGCCTTGCTCTAGAAGCTGAATCAATCATCGATAGAAGTAAAAAACATAGAGAATCCTAAATTGGTATCCAGCTGTCAAAACTTCGTACTATTTCCCGTAATCCACAACAACGCCGACGAAGGTGTGATTATATCCTATGAGTACGTTTGCAAGTCGGTGCAGATAATAGCCCAGCAATAATCATACGAGGGAAGTACCTTGTTACCTTCGATAACATAGCTACCATAAATGACACCTGATATATCTGGAAAATGCCGGAATATTGGATATCATAGGCCATAAAAAAGTGTTGAGTTTGCCAATGCCGCACCGAATGAGTGAACAATATTTGAAAATAATTAAAGTCCTAAAATATGACGTAACAATGGATGGTTCACAAAAGATGTGGTTTGCAATCGCAATGACCGCCTGTCTATCCTGTAGCGATTTTATCTTCCTTTATCAATATTAAAAGGCAAGTGGTTTTTGTCTTTTTTTTTATTTTGCATGATATCTCAGAATTTTTGTATATAATTGCGTTTTTTGCTCAAAAAATCATGGGAATTAAAGTTAAAGATCATATAATTCTATAGACAAAACTACTAAATATTTTGGCCGTATCAATCAATTAGCCTTTAATCCTCTTATTTGGGCCGCTTTCTCTAAGTACCATGTAAACATGTATGTATGTATCAACATAATCATTTCTCATATTAACTCACTAAAACTCACTTTCTCTACCCATAAGTATTCGCTATTTGTAATAATCCCTAATCAATTTTCTCTCTGTCATGATGTTACAAAGGTACAAACAAACGTGGGGAAAACCACTTACATGTGTAAGTAATGTCTCGTAACACCACATCGTTTGCAAACAAACAATCAAACAAACAGCTAAGCAATGTCTCGAAGCAAATGTTTACATTTGTGGCATAAAGAAGCGTTTCAAATGCGGATGAATTGCTATAAGATTTATACACGTGTCATCACATTATTTCGTCTACAGACATCTAAATCGTTTATATAATACCTGAAAAAATATAAACAAAGGATGATATAATATGACATTTGTTTTAGTGTAAGGATTTCATAAATCTTTTTCTAAGCCCCAAACTATTTCTGCAACAATCAATTCAACAATTATGAAGTGTTGATAATGCATATATACTGAAAACACTGCAGCTTGAACTAGATATGGGAAGAATCTTGAATATTTTGATTTAAAATCAATGTACAACAAAATCATTTTCGAACTTGACCAATTCAGTTGAACTATGTGCCGAAATATCGAAAATTAAGTGCACCGTTATCTAGAGTCTACCCTGAAAAGTAGAAAATTTTTAACAAATTTTCGTACGGAAAATTTCTACATCATGACAATCAAAATAAATTAATTAGAGTCAATTCCGTTTTTAAACGTTTTCAAAATTCCCAAACTATACCGTTTTGTTATAACGCCATTATAGCGAGTAAAAAATGGTCCCACCATAAGTAATAAGTGACCCAACGGTACCCCCTTTATTTCATATATTGGAGATTTTTAGCATGATTTTTCATCCTAGAATATCATTGAAAATTAAACAAATATCGGTCTACATTTTGGTATATCCCCCTCAGGCAATTCTAAAATTACGTTATTTTGAAGAGTTTTTCCAACAAAAAGTACTGCCGGTCTGTTGAAATCCCGATAGAGAGCGCAATATTTTAGATGGAGCTCTGAAATTTCTTACACACATTGCTAGTACTCCTAGGATGTTTGGTATTGCAAATGGGATAAATAGGTCCACCTTTTGGTGTAGACCCCATATAACGGAAACCCGCAATATTCGCTATTTACCGGATTTTGGACAAGTTTTCCAAACGAATTGGATGTAATTTAGTATTTTGGGTTTTTATTATTTAACACATAGCCGTACCAAATATTATTAATATTGACCCAAGATTATATACCCCATAATATGGTAGCCCCCAATGTGGGGATATTTTACACGTTTTCCAATCCAATTGGCTGCAATTTGGTATTTTGTTTTCTGATTGTTTTCTGTTGAAATCCCGATAGAGATCGCAATATTTTAGATGGAGCTCTGAAATTTCTTACACACATTGCTAGTACTCCTAGGATGTTTGGTATTGCAAATGGGATAAATAGGTCCACCTTTTGGTGTAGACCCCATATAACGGAAACCCGCAATATTCGCTATTTACCGGATTTTGGACAAGTTTTCCAAACGAATTGGATGTAATTTAGTATTTTGGGTTTTTATTATTTAACACATAGCCGTACCAAATATTATTAATATTGACCGAAGATTATATACCCCATAATATGGTAGCCCCCAATGTGGGGATATTTTACACGTTTGGCTGCAATTTGGTATTTTGTTTTCTAATTGGCTGTTAAATTGTTATAGCCACACCAATGTTTATGTTAAAACATACATATATATTTTTTGTTGTTAATTTGTATCAGCATTTATCAATAGCATTCTTAATTATTTATGTTAAGAAAATTATGTATATAAAGAAAAGTCAGTCGCCTTTTGTAGTGACTAAACCAAGCGTTTTATTTGCTAATTGACGGCTTCCTTCAAGTTCATGTGCTTGTAAGCAATATTAATGCGGATTGTAAGTGTCAGTTCAAATTTATGTGTTTGAATTGAATTCCACTAGATCCTACTATCATAACAGTTTATAATATAATTTATAACGAACCACCTTATTATTTAATTGTCAATCTTTCTTTTCACCCATTCGTAAACAAACCAAATTTAACTTCCGTACTATTTAACTATTAATCATCATTAACTCCAAATAATTGGGTCATCGTACAAAATAAATTTTACAAAAGCTAAGTAATATTCATATTGACAAGTAAGCATTTAAAATTCTAAATTAAATTAAAACTAAAATTCTAAATCATCAATTTCAAAGAACTTGGTCACAATAGTAGCAGTTCTTCGGAATTATTAATATTAAGATAAGCATTATTCTAATTTAAAATCATATAAAAGCATCAATGACAATTGTAAAAAAAATCAGTTAATGTTCAATTTGAAATAAATTAACATCGCTCAAAATTTAAACCGTGTTTTTTTAAATAAAGAAAACGGCAACACAAAAGTGGCGCAGTCGGTAGGATCCGCGAAGTACATTACAAACAAGATATGTAATTACGTTTTAATGTTTTATAAACCTTTTTTTATGTTGTTCTATAGACCTACTTTAGAAATTAATTGCCAAAACAAATAATAATTAATACAACATTCCAGCACACCTACATATTTATAAGTTTTCTTGTATTATGTTTAAACTGCTTGTACAGCATTATTATATAATATATTTGGATTCTTTTATTGTTACATATAATTTTCTTTATTTAAATTCATTGGCCATTTGTTCATTCAATTTTGCAATGTTTTTTAATTTTGCTTACATAGCATTTAATGTCTGCTAGTGACCGACCTACTTTACTATTAATTTGTATCAGTATTTATCAATAGCATTTTTAATTAATTATGTTAAGAAAATTATATATATAAAGAAAGCCAAAAATAAAGAAAAGTCAGTCGTCTTTTGTAGTGACTAAACCAAGCGTTTTATTTGTTAATTGACGGCTTCCTTCAAGTTCATGTGCTTGTAAGGAATATGAATGTGGATTGTAAGTGTCAGCTCAAGTTTATGTATTTGAATTGAATCCCACTAGATCCTACTATCATAACAGTTTATAATATAATTTATAACGAACCACCTTATTATTTAATTGTCAATCTTTCTTTTCACCCATTCGTAAACAAACCAAACCGTACTATTTAACTATTAATCATCATTAACTCCAAATAATTGGGTCAACTTACAAAAGCTAAGTAATATTTATATTGACAAGTAAGCATTTATTATAAGTTCAATCACTCTATAAAATTAAAATTCCAAATCATCAATTCCAAAAAACTGGGTCATAATAGTAACAGTCCTTCTGAATTATTAATATTAAGATAACGATTTTTTTTTATTTAAAAAGCATCAATAAGAATTATAAAAATCAGTTAATGTTCAATTTGAAATAAATTAACATCGCTCAAAATTTAAACCGTATTTTTTATTAAATAAAGAAAACGGCAATACAAAAGTGGCGCAGTCGGTAGGATCCGCGAAGTACTTTACAACAAGATATGTATTTACGTTTTAACGTTTTATCGCGGAATAAAAAGGATCTATAAAAATAGACCTTCCAAAATTTAATAAAAAGGATGTATAAAAAATAAAACCTCCGAAGTTTTGTAAAAAGGATATAAAAATCTAATATCCTTATCCTTGAACAAAAGTTCATATATTAATCACTAATATTCCCTTTCGTGATAAAAAAAGATTCGCGAAATACATAACAAAAGTGTATGTATTTACGGTTTTACGTGGAATCAAGAACAGCAAGGTCCCATCAAATAGATCCTCCACGATTAAAAAAAGGATTATTAAAAAAATAATATCCTTAATCCGCGATTTAAAAAAAGGAATATTAATCGCTAATATTCCCTTTCGTGATAAAAAAAGTGGAATCAAGAACAGAAAGGACCTATAAAAATAGATCCTCCACGTTAAAAAAAAGGATTATTAAATAATAATATCCTTCCGCGGATAATAAAAGAATATTAACCGCTAATATTCCTATTCGAAAAAAAATAAAATAAAAAAATCATCCGCTGAAATAGACACATACCGAAAACAAAAACTAGTGAACAATTAACATATCTAATCAAAAAAAAAAATTACATACAACAAAACAGACACTTAAAACGAAACCCTCTCAGTAATTCAGACGTTCGATATATTTCCATAAAAAGACGCAGACTTCCACGAAAAGGACGCATAAGAAAGACTAGTCTCGGTGAATTCCCTTAAACAACAAAATAAATATAACAATGGACCGGCTTCTACTACTGACATTGATTACGATTACAACGGCATAAAATATAGATATACAAGACTTGACCAATAATAATGGTTACATTCCAATAAAAGTTGGAGAATTCAAACCAATTTCACACTACAACAAAGTCTTACACATCGTGAATCTTACAGCATGCCAATACACATTAAACACTATAATGGAAAATATCAACACTATCAAAGCAACTACAGTGGATAATAAACACTATAGATACAAATTTCGACCTACTTCAAGCTAAAATAAATAGTCTATATCCTCATTTTAAATCAAAACGTCTATTAGTTAATATATTAGGAAAAGGATTAAAAATAATAGCAGGAACAATGGACAGTGACGACGAAAAAGAAATTGAGAACAAACTTAAATAACTTTTTTCTGGACATTCAAACTTAAATAACAAAATAGACGAACTGACACAATTCAATAATATTATAGCTTCCCAGACAAACAACTTCAAGAGAACAATACAAAATAAAATAAATACATTGGAAGACGAATTCACATATATGACACAAATTTATCAAATAAATAATGACATTATGCTATTTAAAGACCATATCGATGACATAGGACAAATAATATTTTCAAATAAATTAGGAATAATTCCAACCAACATCTTAACCAAGACCGAACTAGACCTTACAACAGACTTAGACTATTATAAAGATATTAAAGTTTCAGTCGCTTTTCATAATGAAAACCTCATAATAATTTTACAAATACCTACATTACCCAATGAATACTTCTCTAAAATATACTTTGAACCTATTCCTAATACATTTAATAAATCTATAGAACTCAGCCTAATAGAAGTTCTAGTTGATTCAAATAACTATATTTACGAAACAAGTGTTGAAAGCAAATTATTAAAACATATGATAAAAGTTAACAATAAATGTTTAATAGATATTTTAGTGTTTAAAGAGGCTAAATGCCCGGTTGAAATTTCTAAATGGCACAATTGTAAAAGAAAATAATTCCTGGTGTCTTAGTATTTAAGCATTTTTATGCAAATATCAATCACAATTGTAATCAAATGAAGGTGAAACAAAAAGGAAACTTTGTAATTAAGTTTGAAAATTGCCAAATTGAAATTTTTAATGAAACGTACATGAATATACATATAAAGATATATGATAAAATCATCCTACCTAACATTGTGACTAAAATTAAAGAATTAAAAAACATAACAATTAATCCATTAGAATTAGAATATCTTACAACAAAACAAGAAAAATATGAAAATAATATTAATTAAATATTATATGAAAAATAAAAATATTATATTAATAAGTTCTAGTATTGATGTAATACTTATAATTTCCATTACAGCAATATTTATTTTGTTTATAATGAAACCCAAACAAAAATTTGTAATTTCGTCGGAGCCTTAATCTAACGGTGAGGGTGTTATAGCCACACCAATGTTTATAATATAATTTATAACGAACCTCCTTATTATTTAATTGTCAATCTTTCTTTTCACCCATTCGTAAACAAACCAAATTTAACTTCCGTACTATTAAACTATTAATCATCATTACCTCCAAATAATTGGGTCAACTTACAAAAGCTAAGTAATATTCACAAATGTAGTATTACAAAAGCTAAGTAATATTTTCTCCAAAGAACTGGGTCACAATAGTAACAGTTCTTCGGAATTATTAAGTTAAGCATTATTCTTATTTAAAAATCATATAAAAGCATCAATAAAAATTGTAAAAATCAGTTAATGTTCAATTTGAATTAAATTAACATCGTTCAAAATTTAAACCGTGTTCTTTTAAATAAAGAAAACGGCAATACAAAAATTTAAATCTCACTACCAAAAATATCAATTTTGAACTCCGTCTTATTATAGCCCCATAAAACTGTAGCCCCACTATTCGATATTGTTAGATTTGAAATCATATTTTTCTTACGTATTATTCGATATATTCGAGTTCCTATTTTCTCCTAGGAGACCCCATTAATTTTAGATATTTTGATTGTCATCCTCATGGTGGAGGATATAAAAAGTTCGGCGGTGCGGAATTTGACATCTTTTTTACTTGTTTATTTTGGTTTCTGCTTGTGTAATCTTCCTACCAAAAATGTTAATATTGGCCCAATTTTGAAAGTAGTTCCCATATAAAGGCACTGTCTTTTGTCGGTATTTTTAGGATTTTACATATGGGTTTTAGCAGTAACGCGTCATTTTCAGTATGTTCAAACTCCAACCCAACGTGGGTAGATAATTTGCCACAATGTACCATTGCACCATTTTACTCCCTTCACCATGAGGTGAACCCTCACAATAACGATTGGGAGAGAGGCCCAAACATTGAGTAGCATATTAACAAGTATATAACATTTAGATGATCCAACCAGACTGACAGCAAAGACAAATACCAGACTATGCCTATAGCTGCCGAATGTGCCCCATCAAATCGCGATATGACACAAGAACCCAATTTTTTGTCATAAAAAAAATTTAAAATTTCCAACATTTTCTATAAATTAAATTAATGTTAAATACAAAAATGAATGCAATATTAAAAATCAACACCTCCAATCATACTATTAATATTATGTAGTTTTTATCGTTTTCGTTTCCTCTCCATTGCTAGGTTGTACCCCTTTAGTGGCATAATGACAGCCGACACGAATACATTGACTTAATTCACGTTTCTGCAGCCAAGCATGTAAAAACCCGGCGACAAAACAAGCATCGGACATTTCTGCATCGGATTCGTCTTGGTCATTTGACGGCGGCGGCACATTGAACGTTTGAAAGGTCAATGGTCCCGGCGCACAACCTTCTCGAAAATAGTTGCTAATCAATTCAATGCCATCGGCGCCTTTATTTATTACAAAAATGATCGGCGTTGATTTCGACTTCACTATATCCTCGGCCAGTTCCCTGGCACTTGATGCACCCCAACATTTCCAGAACACCTCAAATTCGTTGAGTTTTCCAAATACAAAGAGAGCATTATTTACCAAATATAGAAGATGATTAAAGTGATCTCGAACAACGTATTCTGCACCGAGATTCAATGCAATATAGCGGCGACCCTGTATATAAGTCCGAACAATGTAGGTGGTGACAGCTTCTCTTTTGGGAATAAAAAATCCTTCAATATAGAATATCTGCATACGTGTTTCTGGTCTGAGTATCGCTGAACTCTGATCATTCATGACAAATTGAAGATAATTCACCGAAAATTGTGTCGACGCACCACAGTTTGTGTATAGGGCTCTAGAGTCACTGTATGATAAGGATATTCGACGCCCCGTTGGAACATTGTCAACAATTTGCACTCGTAAATAACTAAAAATAAATTCGAATTTTTCTGTAGATACTTTTATGGGTCCTTGTTTGAAATATTACCTTCTGTCAATATCTTCCTTTTTGAGTAGCTTGCTGATTATTTTTGACTCTTCATCATCTCCACAGGCGCTAAAAAATATTGCTTCGGTTCCCAGTTCTCTTAAGGCACGTACCGTACGTAGTGCTGATCCACAAAGTTCCACCTTCAGACTTCTAAATGCGATGAAAATTATTCATTATTGTGAATATCACATAACAGATTTGTTGAATTGCGTTACTCACTCATTAAAGTCGATATCGGATGTGATATCCGAAAACGTATTTAAATTCTTCTCTGCATCAAATCTGTTCCAACTTTGTCGATGCCGGTTCAGCACTTTGGGATCATCTATATTTGCATTGTAGTTTAGAATCAAATTTCCAAAAGCTAAAACTTTTCTGCAAATTCATACATTACATATGTATATAGACATTCGGAAATCATGGCAGTTAATACATACATTGTTGATATTTCCTTAGTTTTTACACATGCAAGGTTGGAACAAGTAAAGTCCATTATTATCGCAATACCTGAATAAAAATTAAAAAAAGCACACACACATGTTACTAACACCACGCGGTAAGGCGCAACATCCAATAATTTTTCCAAAAATAGTACACATTAAGGATAGGTCCACATGTTCAATACTTGGACTTACTTTTTAGCCAGTCAATGAATGTTGTGCGCCCTGAAAAACAGGAAACAGTAAGACAAACGTAATACTTGGAATTCTATAGTCTTTATGAAGTTCTGAAGTTCTTCATGAAAATATAAAAACTATGCAGAGACATAGGAAAAGTTCTTACAGTTCGGTGTTTTCCACTAATACTCTGCACATCATATTTCCCACGCAGACAATATTGTGCAAATGTAGCCTGATGTGTCCTTTTTGGAGAGAATTATTTTTTACCACTGGCCTGCAATGTAAAATTACAGCCTTTTCGAATGGAAAATGTGACAAAAATCTCTCAAAACAATTAAAATTGGGCGGGACCTGTTTATATATGAGCTACGTCAAAACTTCAAAACTTTGACTTCAAAATACGCAAAAGAGGGCGGGAACAAAATATTGGGGTTATGGGCAAAACATGGACCAAAATTTATTGCTTTCCACATAGAAACATGCCCACCTCCAAAAACAGGGAGTACTAAATTATAGCCAATTTAGTAGGCAAATGCCGCTTAAACAATCAATGCAGAAAATTAGGCTGAACTTTTATTATGGACGTTATATCAAAACATGGACTTATAATGATAATTTTATATGCAGCTTTATGACAGCTTTGGAATGCCCAAATTAGAGCATTTTCGGCGGGAAAATGAGGATACAACTTTCAAAATACCGAAACTTCAATGCTCAGCAAACTTCAGCAATGCTCCATTGTCGGCCCATGAGTTGGCATGGCTTCTTATATGAGTCGTTTATTTTAAAAGCGATTTAAGGGGACCCCCCCCCATTCTCGGGGTCAAAATTTTTGTTGATATAATTCGAATCTACACTAATTAAAGAATGTCTCTACAAAATTTCAAGTGAAAATCTCAAGAACTCTTGAAGATATATCCGATTTATTGTGTCAGCATCAAGTGACGGCTGAAGGGCTTCTCAAACTTTAAATGCGTTTTTCTCTAATCATTTTTTTGCGAATGGCGAGCACGATAACTCAAAAACTAATAATCCAATCGGTTCCAAATTTTGCAACGTTTCTCTGGGAGAGCATAGCTCTCGTACGAACTAGGATAAAGCCAATCGGTTAAGATCTTCCATATTTTTAACTTGGTTTTTGGTAAAAAATCGGCGATTTTCCAAAAATATTTTTTCCCCTTAAGGGAACCCCACCCATTCTCGATTTTAATTTTTCAAGATATTCAATGGGCTGGTAAATCAATACCAATGCTTTTTAAGGTTTGTAACTTTGCACATATATATTTGAAATTTTAAAAGAGAAGAAAAATAATTTACAAAAAATTTTTGTTATTGTTTTGTTGTTGTTTTTTGTAATTAAAGAAAAGTCCTTATTTTTAATGGCGGGCATGATAACTCCTCAATGGAACATCGGAATCCGAAAATTCCAACGGTGTTAGAAAGAGCACATGTCTGGCTCTCGTATGAACTAGGATTATTTACTTCGCTCTAAAATTAACAAAATGGCGGACCTTTGAAAAATATTTTTGGAAAATCGCCGATTTTTGACCAAAAACCAAGTTAAAAATAAGGAAGATCTTTACCGATTGGCTTTATCCTAGTTCATACGATAGCTATACGCTCACAGAGAAACGTGTAAAAATTTGGAATCGATTGGTTATTAGTTTTTGAGTTATCATGCCCGCCATTCGCAAAAGAGAAAAACGCGTTTAAAGTTTGATAAGCCCTTTTGCCGTCACTTGATGCTGACACAATAAATCGGCTATATTTTCAAGAGTTCTTGAGATTTTCACTTGAAAATTTTTTGGGACATTCTTGAATTAGTGTAGATTCGAATTAAATCAAAAAATATTTTGTGTTTGATTTGTGTTTCAAAAATATTGTTAAGTGGTATTAATTTTGTTTGTGGCTTTGTTTTAGGAGGCAACGTATATATGGTACTTGATATGTAAATCGTGTCATTCCGTTTTTATCTCCAACAAATAATAATTTAATATTAGCGTAATTCATAATTACAATCTAGTCATCTTCGGGTGTGCCAAAGTTATATGTATAAGAAATAATCGTAATACATCTCAACTGTATGGAAAATGTTGACGAATGAATAGTCATCTTTCTAAAAATAAAAATCCAAAATATCTTGCAGACATCTCTCTTAAACCGATCGAATAATTTACAACCGTATACACAATCTCACTTGTACACTTCATATTATCGTGCTTTCGGTTTAGTTGGCCGTCCAACGTTATCCATGATGTTTCACCTCACTTATCTTTATTCGACATATGAATTATATTCTCTTTTTTTAGACTTTATGACTTCAGATATATTTTTATTGGACAATGGACCAATATAAATTGAATTAAATCTTATTTCGATTTTTTTTCATTACCCCAAAATCTCTCGGTCAATCCAATTAAATATATATTAAATATATATTGTTAAATATATATATTTTTTATATAATTGGCATTAAAAATTTATTTATAAATAAATTTCACTTTTTGTAGTGATTTTCCTATAACAATATTTATTTACTTATTTATTTTTTAAAATTAAGCAAACACGAAGAAATATTTTTTTCCACTGGTAATTTTTGCATTACACTCCATGAAGATTTTAACGTAGACTAATTTAAAATATTTTATTTCATTATTTTATTCTGAATTGTATATTTATTGTTTTATTTATATTTTTAATCATTTGCGGTTTTGACAACAAATATTACAGATGGACAGAGTACAAACGAACACGAGTTGCTTTGAATAACAGAAATTATTTTCGTTTTATTAATGGCTTTCATATGTTTGATATTTGAAAGCAATGTATTAAAATAGTGTTTGACTGTATTGTATCATCATTACCACATATGTTAAAAATATACCAAAACAATATATGGGAAATTACAAAATTCTTTTAAAATTCCATTAATTTTTTTTAAATTTTTTTTGCGAGCACATTTATAATGTTTGGTACATATGTTAAGAAAAATATGCTGATTCGAAATCTGTTCGCGTTCACAAATCTGGATGCTGCGCACAAAAGTAATAGCGGTTTTAATCCTTGTATTTCAAATATAAATTAAATGAATTTCTATTTGTTGTACATCGCGAATTTCTTCACAAACGGATAAACACATTTGTTTTCTTTGTATACTTCTCAAATCGCATTGAAATATGGTTTAATAGTCGCGAAAAAACAAATAAAAATATGAAGACAACTGAAAATAACATAAATTAATTTTTTATTTAAGAAAAACTTTTTTTTTGAATTTTTGATTTTTTAGTATGGTTAAGGGCAGAGATGGCCTGTCAGAAACAGTGACGTAAATGACATACATTTCCGACGTATAATACAAACGTCAGAAATGTCGGAAACCTACCTAAATCCATTAGGTTTTTGACAAAATAGCTATTTCCATTAATCAATTTGGGAATTACGCATGCTTTACTCAAATCGATATAAAATTTCAAAATTTTCTTCTCAAAAAAATTTAGAAATTTTTATCAGTTCTAGTAAGGAATAGTCAGATATATGTAAAAATAATATATATTCTTGAAAATAACTGTATATGCTGATAATATTGATATAAATGATGTTTACTACGTTTATTACATTTTATACAGGTATATGACGTTTTCGACGTTTACACCTTTTTGACAGTCGAAAACCTAAAAATTCGTCACACGGACCATCCCTGGTTAAGGGAATACGGTTTTGCCTTAATGTTCTAAAATAAGCGACGCTTTCTTCTTCGATTTTTTTAGATGATTGTTAAATATCGGTAGATTCTTCTGATAATAATTTCGACTTTAAAACTGACTAAATATATTGCACTAACAATACATAAGAATGGTCAATATTGAAAAGCATGCAATTCGCGTATTCGCGGAAACCAGTTGTTGCGCATGCGGTTTTCGTATAAACCGAATCAATCTCTTCCAATAATTATGAATTTTTCGATATATCATTTAGCGGCTAAAGGGCGCAGCTCGATGCACTTTACTATGCAAAATCCTTAAAAATGACGCAAAGTGCATACGATTTTAAGTAATCTCCTAAAAAAATACACAAAAGGACACCTATTTTAAAAGGATCGGTTAAGAACCGCAGATGTGCCTCCACAATCGATTTAGGATAAAATAAGCATATTATTCGTGTATCAATATATTTTTGACCTATTTTCACACAGATTCGCGAATATGATAGCACAAGAATGAATGTATGTGAAATAAATTGGAAGGAAAACGCGATATTCGCGAATTTGTCAAAATAAGTTTTTGCAGTTTTTCCCACATTCTAGGTACCTATATCCGCCGTTTTATTGGGCGGAATTGAACATGGATGGGTTCATTAGATCCGGCACGTAAAAAAAACTAAAATCACGCGGGGTTCCACGGAATTTAAATGGACTTTCTTAATTTTAGACTCAAAAAATATGTTTTTTTTTAAAATATTCACGCACTAAATTTTCGTCCTTGGAACCCAATTGCAAAGAAGCTACGGTGAGCACATTCATGAGATATGCACTAAACGAAGCAAAATCACGAGTTCTATAATCCTATAATTAGTTTAGTCCATTATCTGTATGCGCGTCCTAATTATAAGAAAAATTCAAAAAACACCGAAAATCCGGCTTCAAAATGTCATATTGTCCACGGGGTATTCTGCAACTTAGTCACTGATCACATGTACGTGCGTTGTGTAGTTTAGCCACAAATCAAGAAGGAACACAAAAAAATTCGTTGGCTTCAACACATTTTCACCCATTTTTTTACATTACCACCATCACAGCTTCCACGCAACTTATTATTTATTACCAATATTCAGTAGTGTTGGTGGGTTATTTTGGATACCATTTGTATTTTGTTTTTGCAAAATAGTCAGGCTTAATCCCAGTTTGTTATTTTTATAAAAAACAACTATTTATTAGTGGGGAATGTATGACATTGTCCGCCGAGGGGAAGGCAGGGAAGACTATAGTTTCGGATCTCGCCACTGATCCTCATCAGTTCCCTTAGTTTTTTGTTGGGATATTCTCCCCAGAAGCTATTAATAGCTTCTTTACAAAAAAAAAGAGACATTTGGGTTTGAAAGGTTTTTTTGTTAAGAAGCTATTAATAGCTTCTGGGGATAATATCCAACAAAAAACTAAGGGAACTGATGAGGATCAGTGGCGAGATCCGAAACTATAGTCTTCCCTGCCTTACCCCTCGGCGGACAATGTCATACATTCCCCACTAATAAATAGTTGTTTTTTATAAAAACAACAAACTGGGATTAAGCCTGACTATTTTGCAAAAACATATTACCAATATTTTAAAATTTTGACAAGAACACTTCATTTTATAGAAATGAATTTAAATTATATGCAATATATTGATATTTCGCGAGTTATAACCTTGCAAACCTCAGTTTCAAGGAATTTAAAAGATTTTTGTAATTTTCCATATGTTCTCAAACATTTTTATACCCTACACAACTATGTTGTCAGGGTATTATAGCTTTGTGCAGCCCCAAAAGTTTGTAACGCCGCGAAATATTGGTCCTAGACCCCCCCCTTAAGTATACAGATCGTCATATCTCGACTAGCTGAGTCGATCTAGACATGTGTGTCCGTCCGTCTGTCCATTATAATTTGTAAACACGATACAGGCCACAGTTATGGACCAATCATCACGAATTTTCGCATACAGGATGGGTTCTGGCCAATGAAGACCCCTATTGTTTTTGGAAAAGATCGATTAATATTTAGGGGATGAAATAGACCAAATACTAAATTTTTGTCGGTTTTTCTGGTCGCTCCAGAGGCCGCAATAATGGCCCGAACATCGTGAAATTTTGCATGGAGAAGGGGATCGGGCCAAGGAATAAGCATGCCTGTTTTGATAAAGATCGGTCAATATTTAGCGGCTCAAATGGACCCCGACTTTTGTGTGAAAAATGACAAAATTTGTATTCTGTAGCGTATATATTTACCCCTGAAGGACATAGACATAGACCCGAAGGTTAAACTAATACCAATTATATTGTTGTATGTGCTCGCATGTGGGATTTACACCTAAATATTTAAAGTTATCTCCGTATTCGTATATTATTTAGTAACCCATTATCACTCTAGAGAGCGGAACTATAGCGCTGATCGCTTTGAAATGTTCCATGATCATCCAATTATGGTCAAGGACAACGCCTATAATTTTCGGTGATGATCAGATAATAATTTAGGAATGTAGTGGACCGAAAACTTATTTTTTTTTTTTGTATTATTTTCGAGTCGATCTATAGACCACAAATGAAAGCCGAACATCACAACACAAACCACGTTGAAGGGAATCTGGACAATAGCTGTACTGAATATTCGGAAGATATGTCAGTGTAAGGAAGAGGTGCTGTTTACCTCTAATCGGGCAAGAGGGTGCAGATATCACGAAATATTTCCAAGGCTCGGAATAAACATCCACAGAAAGTTCGATGTCCGTGGTAGTTGTGTAGGGTATCGTATGGTCGGCCCCGTACGACTATACTGCTCCGCTCACTGGTTATATTTATTTTTCCCATTTCTCTTTTTATAATTTCTCAAAACACAATTTCATTATAACTGATGAATGTGTACAATTTGTTATTCTCAAATTTCCAATCCATGTCAAACGTGTGTAAGTTCGGCCCGACCGAAGTTTTTATTATCATTATCAAAGAACTCATAGAAAACATACTTTACATATAAACTCTATTTTTATACCCTCAGCTTTAAGGCTGAATTATCTGTCCGACTGGCAAATGCCTGTCCGGTTGGACAGCGTTCACGATAATTCCCGAAAGGGGTTACATATTTAACCAAAACTTTGCACATAGTAATATTTCTTCGAACATAAATCTTGTTCGAAGCTACTTGCTGAGCCAATCATAATATGCCTTTTTGCGGAGGCAGTTGGACCTGAAACGTTTTCAAATATGGTATAAATCGATGATCTACCTGCGTTTTTGCTTTCGTTGAATGTTTTCCATAAAGTCCCATCAGCAGTTATTTCGTTAACAAGGGATGTGTCAATTTCTTCAAAATTATTTCTGAGTCAGAAATAATTCTGTCTCTTTTTATTAATAGGAGATTTGAAACGAAAAATTTCATCTTAGTTTTCAGAACCACAAATAATACTACCTCTTACTCTGCTGTATAACAATGATCTTCATTGTTATACAGCAGAAGCATACGTTTCATTATGCCATTGATCTTTCGTTAATTTTATTAGTTTTTTCTACAAAAGATATTTTTATGATAGAAATTTTTTTAATTCGCAATTATAAATTATATATTACTTCAAAAAGATTTGGTGAGCCAAATTGGCTCATAACCCTAAATGTAGGTATACCAGATACGAATCTTCGAAATAAAGGGTTCTTCGGGGAAAATTATGGAAGGTTTTTGTATATTTTTATATCACTTAACTAAAAACAAAGTTATATTTTTAAAAGTAAATACTAATTTAAAAGATATAAAGTGATTAAATTTGAAATGAGTTAAATTGGATGACTCCGTAAATCTAGTGTTACCATAATGAAAATTATGGACCGATATATTTCATTTGCAATGAAATATCTGCTTAATAATATATATACTTTATGGACGGGGGAATAAAAAGTTTGGTCCGTTCGAATGCAACAATTTTTGTATTTATTGTCTGCTAAAAATTATCCCTATTTCGCTAGAGGAGTAAAGACTTTTATGAAAAATATGTTTTAAAAATTCGGGACCAAGAAATCTATTCGATGCTATAAGCCTACACAACTGTTTCTACCCTTTACCTTACTGTGCATTTTGAGAATATACATAGAATCACTTTCGAGTCGATTTATGCATGTCCGTCCGTCTGTTGTAAATAAACGGCAGGTCAGATTTAAATATATCTCCCATATATATTTTCGTCCGATTTAATGTAAATGGTGCACCAAAGTCCCTATATATATTCTGATTTGCACGAAATTGTGCATAGCGCACTAAATTAAGTCTAAAATTATGTGTGTTAAGTTTCGTGAATATCGGTTCAAATTTATATATAGGTCATATATATATTTTTGTCCGGCGCTTCAAAGTCCCTAAATATATTTATATATGCACACAATTTGGCATAGCGTACTGAATTGAGTCTAAGTTTCGAACAAATTTGATCAGATTCAGTTTTAGCTCCCATTTAAGATAAATGGCGCGTTAAAGTCCGTAAATATCTTTCGATATGCACGAAATTTGGCACAGCGAACTAAATTGAGTCTATAACGATGTGTGCTAAGTTTCGTGAAAATCGGTTCTGATTTAGATATAGCTCCCATATATATTTTCGTCCGATTTTAGGTAAATGGTGCGCCAAAGTCCCTAAATATCTTTCGATTTCCACGAAATTATATATGGCTTACTAGATTAAGTCTAGAATTATGTGTGCTAAGTTTCGTGGAAGTCGGTTCAGATTTAGATATAGCTTCCATAGATATTTTCGTCCGATTTAATGTAAATTGTGAACCAATATATATGTCAATTTGCGCGAAATTTTGCATAGCGCACTGTATTATTAAGTTTCGTGAATATCGGTTCAGATTTAGATGTAGCTCCCATATATATTTTCGTCCGATTTAAGGTAAATGGTGCGCCAAAGTCCCTAAATATCTTCCGATATGCACGAAATTTGGCATAGCCTAATGAATTGAGTCTGTAATGATGTGTGCTATGTTTGAAAATCGGTTTAGATTTTGATATAGGTCGAATATATATTTTCCTCCGATTTAATAGAGATTGTGTTCTTTTATATCTTTCGTTCAATTTCATGTCAATGTTCTTTCGAAAAGGCGACGTCTGTTAGGGGTCTATGTATAAGTAGTGGTGAAGCGTATTATATAGTCGGCCCAGTCCGATTTTACTGCTTTCCTTACTGGTTTTTATATTGTCACTTTTCAGATATTTTTATATCGTTTAAACATATTTTTATGTAACCTATGTATGTAACCTAATACTCACACTTTGTTGAGTTTCGTTGTCCACACTACATAAAGCTAGGAAGCATGTATTATGCTTACTATGCCTTTTCCCACGTAGCATAAGTCTATTGTAATTATTAATGTAAATTTGTGTCCTGCCAGATTAAAAAAAATATATGACGATTTGAAAACCAAACTTTTTATAAACATGGAACATAAATTAAACAAGTTGAAAAAATATAAAACAATTTTTGTGAAAAAAATGCTGTGAAATATAATAATAATCAGTGCCAAATTTAATGTGTTTTAATGTGATTTATAAACAAAGTATTGTTTATAAATCACATACAACAAAAAGTGTTACAAGTGATAAAATGAGTGAAACAAAAAATCAACAACAAGAAAATCAAAATAACAAACAACAAAAACTTAATCGTAAAAACATCAACAATATTAAATAAGTCTTTTTTTCATTCACAATGGGTGGTATAGATTCAAAAATTGAAAAGCCAAACGCGAATGTCATCAATGACATTATCGTGAAAGTGGATTTCCCACTGTTTATTTTATAATCATTATTGGCTTGTAATGTCTGCAATTATTAGTAACTATATATCAGTTACACAAACACTCGTTGCGAAAATCATATATGAGGGCAGCCTCATTTGTAATGGCGCTTGCAGTTTAAATTTAACTGATACGTATATATTGATCTATCCCCTTATTTTTATGGAACCAGATTGCATGATTGCGCCATCTATGTGTCAATATCGTTCTTTCACCGTCATTTTTCCACTGGCATTTTCCGCGTATTCTAATGTAGTTTTCCTTTTCTAACTGGAAGGAAACTCTTTGACTGGATGTCGTACCGAGGTTTCGATTGGACACATTTGGAAAGGATCGTCCATTTTGTTATTTGAGACCTTTTGAATCCAACATCAGTCCATGGCATTTCTTCCTCATTGGTTTATACTATTCTAAAGTGAATTATTCAATATTAATAAAGTTTTATGCGCAACTGAGATTTGCATTGGACGAATCCCGACAAAAATCATTATTTTTGTTTCTTGTAAGTAAGTTCAACGCTAATTGAAGATAACGATTTGAATATGTGAAAACTTATATGAACCCTTTCTATAGAATTCATATGCTGTGAACTAAAATTTTCATCTTAACTCAGCATATAACCGGCTTGTGCTTTAATTTGATGATTCAGTTTTTTTCTTACAAGAAGTCTGCCTTGCTCATGGTAAATTTAGAATATTCTTTATCTTTCATTTTTTTCTTTTGTTTCTAATCTAATATATTTTGTCAGGTTTTGCCAAATAACCATACCTGCTTTTTTTATGAACACGGTGGAAAGAGCAATGCACAAAACTCTCACTTCTTCAACTCACTCATTACGCTGGTTCGATTGCTTGCTTGCGTTGCTCTGTTAGATCAGTTGTTACAGATCGTGTTATTATTTGCATCGCTAATTTTGAAGGCGGACTTTATTTTTGGTAGTAAAATTTTGTGTGAGGCAAATTAACAGTTTTATAGAATACCGCTGAGAAGATCATTTATAACCACTATGAGGAAGTGTGGATCCAGTTAAAATCGGCAAAAGGAAGAAATTAAGTTCCCTCTTTCACAAATGAATTGGTGTATTTGAAGTGGGTGTGGCGAGCAAAAATTTGCATGTGAAAAATGAAGTGATTACGTAAGGAAAAAAAACATGTTAAAATTTTATAAAGAGGGAAAACCCCAAAAACATATCTAAAATAGTCACTGATAAGTGGTCATTCTTGAATTGTTATTTTTACAAAGCTATTTTTTTAGTGTATCATATTATAATTCCAAAATATCATATATATTCCAAAATATATATATCATATATTCCAAAATTTAGTTGGTAATTATTTCAGAAAAAAAAAAAATAAGAGTACGAAAAGTAAAGTGAAAAAAAAATTCTGTGTATAAGGAATGCACAGGAATGTGAGTACCGTTGCAATTTGCAAGATCATTGTCCAATATATGAGTGTAAACTCTCATTGTTGCTGCAATTTTAATGTTGGGCAATGGTCGATGCAAATACTTCAATTATTACGCGCTGAAACTGTTATACATAAAGGTAACTTGAGTGTAATGGTTGAGCCCTTATATAGCGGAAAAGCTCTCATAGTGAGTACAACAGTCTGAGAAAAGAACTTAAAGAGCATCACCAACGAAATTGTAACGACCTATCAGCAACCGCCAACAGCGTAGTCAACATTATCTCCTCGAAAGTACTTTCGCCGTGGGATCATGAAGATTGAGTAAGTGTTTGCCTTTATTTTTATTATCTTTGTGCTGATTATATATTGATACATATGTACAAACAAACATTGCGATCATCGAATTGATCGATACATATTCCATTTCTTTGGTTTATGTCTCTATTCTTTACTCAGGTCAAGCCTGTATGGTCACCCTAATTCCCGAGATTGCATTTCTATTCTGATTTTTGTTACCTTCAAATAGTACATGTAAAAGAAACTAAAACCAAAACAAACAATATAAAAAACTAATTTGTTTTGCTTTCGCTTTACTTTTCATCGCTCTTATCGAAATTTATATTTTTATAGTTCTTTTTTTCTTGTCACAATCTATGAAGTCAATTTTTCCCTTTCATCTACTAAAATAAATTATGTTATTATTTTCAACATACTTTATTATCCATTATAATTAATATATTACAATCATACATTTTCCTTCCTATATAAATTATAAATTTGATTATGAAATATTCGCTATCAAAATCTTTATTTGCCTTAAGCTTCCTACTGTTAGATTCATATTAAGTTAATTTTTAAGTTGAATATTATGCTGGTTAAATATATAATTACAATGAATTTTGAGTGAGTCTTTGATATATACTGATTGATTCCTTCTGGTAACTGGTAAAGGTTTGTGAGTATCACGTTTGGGATCATAATTTAAATTATCTTTGGGTTTTGTTTCCTTGATTATGATCATGGTTGGGTGGGCGAAAACTGCAACAGCTGTCACCTTGTTGCTTAAGTCTTCCAATTGCCTACAATTTCCTTATTTTCGGTGTTTTCTTAACTTCATCTTTTCTTTTCTAGTTCCGCTTAACTTTCTGTTGATGTCAATTAAGTCGAAATCGAAATTCTTTTGAATTCCTTCCTAGCACGCAAAAAGAAAAATTAATTAATCTTTATCTGTAGCTTTATGGTACTGGTACATTGATGGTAACGAACCCCCCCTCCGACGAGCCACAAGGCCGGCAGCAAAGCGTGCTTTTACTACATCAATTCTCCGAAATGTCATCTACCATTCTAAATCTATGTTGTATGCTACACATTAGCCGTTAATTTAGACAAAGTCTAAATTAGGCAAACCTCCGCAACCGTGCTCTCTTTAAGTGTAATCTTTGTAAAAAGGGCTTAAAATAAAATATAACGGTTCTCTGTCAGTGCATATATGCACTCTGCCTTACAAATAACTCGTATTGACGGTCTAAATGTACTTATATTAGGGTTTCCTTTCCTATGGAATGGGATACAATAGTTAGTAGAGCAGGAGCGCTTAGGGAAGAATTCCTAAAATCTCACAAATGCTTGAACACTGATAGAGAAACTAAACAAGAAACTATAAACAAACATATAAATAGTTGTCTCTATCGCTTAGAGCAAATAAGAGTTCTTCTTAACGTTCATTACGAAGAGCTCTCTATTTCTCATAAAGCAGCAGCGGAGGGATTTTACATTGAATTGCGTGAGAAATTCCTATCCGTGTGCACAAGAAAAATATTAGTATTCCCATTCCAGGATCCTTACATGAAAGGATAGTATCTGTAAAATTACCTGTATTTGAAATAGAAAAAATTGAACCACCAAAAATGGCTCAAACTATGATAGAATTTTTGAACACTTCGTCAAAAATCATTCCTGATTTTGACGGAAGATCAGAAAATCTACAGAGTTTTATTGATGCTCTCAATTTAGTGGATTCAATAAAAGGCTCCTTTGAGCCCGTGGCTTTGAATCTAGTTAATACCAAATTAAGAGGAACAGCCAGAAGTCTGATTTCATCGGAGTCAACTTTGTCGGAAATTATTTCGACTTTGAAGAAATCAGTAAAGGTCGAAACAGTTGACGTTATTAACGCCAAGTTAATGAGCATTAAACAAACTGGGAAAAATGTTAACATATATGCAAACAAAATTGAGGAGTTAACCAAAAAATTAGAAACTGCATATATATCGGATCGGATACCAAATGCCGTAGCTAGGAAATATGCAACTCCTTCAGTTGTCAAGGCAATAATTAAAAATACTAACCTCGATAAGGTCAAAATAATAATGGAGTCGGGGCAATTCAGCGACATGAATGAAGTCCTTCCAAATTTATTAACAGCTGTACTGAAGCTACCGGTCAGCAAAATAGTATTCTACATTTTAGTAAGCAAAGCTACAGAGGTAACTACAATAAAAACCGAGGCGCCTATCGTGGACACAACAATAGGAATAATAATGGTCGACACCCAAATAAATATTACAGTGATGACACTGCAGGTCATTATAACAATAATGGAAGAGGTCGATATAACAGTAATGGCAGAGGGAATTATGGCAACAAAAACAATAATGTGAGGCTAATAACCGACAATGATTCGGGAAACGGACAGGATCCCCTAATATTAACCCAATAAGCGATTCTATATTCAAGCCCAATCTATCCATTTACAGTTACCTTTCAATAAAAACATCATTAAATGGAGAAAGGTCAATTTTTCTAATAGACACGGGAGCCGATATATCAGTAATTAAAATCGGTAAAGTTCTCCACGAAGAAATAGATGAGCAGAAAACAAGTAAAATTTGTGGTGTAGGTCATGGTTTAATACGAACGCTTGGAAAAGTTGCAGCAGGTTCTTGACTATCAAGAAAGGTATGACTGGATAGTATTGAGAAAATCAGACTATCCAAAACACATTGCCCTAAAAATGTGTCAAGCACCGAAGCCTAACTCCATATCTCTTCCAGCCAGGTCTGAAGTAATACGACTTATAAATATTCAGACTACGGAAAAAGACGTATTAATACCAAACCAAATTCTACAAAATGGTATATACATTTGAAGTACTATAACTTCTAGTTCAATGCCTCTAGTAAGAATTATGAATATAACTGATCATGATATTGTTATTTCGGACCCAAAGATTCAAATTGAGAAATTGAAAGATTATGATTTTATAGAGCAAATCCATTCATGTCAAAAGGATAAAGAAAAATTAAAAAAATTATCAAATCAATTTCCAAAAATTGTAGAAGACAAATTAAGAAAATTTTGTTCTGAATACATTGACATTTTTGCTTTGGAGTCCTAAAAATAACAACAATTAAAAATAAATTAAAAAAAAAAATAACAACAAATAATTTTTACAGGCAGAAACTACGGTTAATAGATAATGGCCCTGTATACATTAAAAACTCATAAAGAGGAAGTCAATAAACTGGTCAATGATGAAATAGTTGAACCATCGGTATCAGCATATAATAGTCCAATTTTGTTGGTTCCTAAGAAATCGTTAGCAGGGCGTGACAAAAAAAAGATGGAGATTAGTCGTTGATTATAGAGGTATAAATAAAAAACTTATATCCGACAAATTTCCACTTCCTCGCATAGACGACATTTTGGATCAATTAGGTAGAGCCAAATATTTCTCTTGTTTGGATCTAATATCTGGGTTTTATAAAATTGAATTAGATGGAATTAAAATTGCTACTAACTCATTCCAACGAATGATGACCTTAGCATTTTCTGGACTTTCACCGGCCCAAACATTTCTTTATATGGACGATATTATAGTAATTGGCTGCTCCGAAGGGCATATATTAAAAAACTTAAACGATGTATTTAGAATATGCCGTAAGTACAACCTTAAATTACATCCTGATAAATGTAAATTTTTCCGTCATGAAGTGACATTTTTGGGTCACAAATGTACTGACAATGGAATCCTGCCCGACGACAGCAAATATTCGATAATTGAAAATTATCCCACACCAAAAAATGGTGATAAAACTAAACGCTTCGTAGCATTCTGCAATTATTATAGACGTTTTATTCCAAATTTTGCCGATGTATCCCGGCACCTTAACAGATTGGCTAGGAAAAACGTCAAATTTGAGTGGAATGATGAATGCGAACAAATTTTTAAATATCTAAAAAATCAATTCTGTATTACAACTGATGCAAGTAAATATGCATGTGGTGCTGTATTAAGTCAAGACCACAAAGGTATTCAATTGTCAATTGCATATGCGTCTAGATGTTTTACTAAGGGAGAGAGCAATAAGTCCACAATAAAACAAGAGTTAGCGGCCATCCACCGGGCCATATTATATTATAGACCATACAGTTATGGAAAAAAATTCTTGATACGGACTGATCACAAGCCTCTAACATACCTGTTTTCCATGACAAACCCGTCGTCTAAATTAATAAGAATGAGACTTGATTTGGAAGAATACGACTTTACAGTCGAATATATTAGGGGAAAAGACAACAATGGGGCAGATGCGCTGTGCCGTATTGAATTTGAGGATATTAAAAATATTGAAGTCAGTTCGATACTGAAGGTAACAACTAGACTTCAGACGAAACAAGGCAAGTCTAATCAGATATATTATAATAGATTGCCAAAAGAAACGGAATTTTTAAGAGTATATAGTGAAATAAATGCCCATGAGCACGGTAAAATGCCGAAATTGCATTTTATGAAGGATAAAGTTGTTATCCAAAAAGGGAAGCAAGTACTTTCCCAATTTTTGTTGAAAGACATATTGATTAATAAAAATGTAGACTTAGGTCACCTCTCTTTAAAGCTTGACAAAATAGCTTACAATATTGACCTGACAACAGTTACACTATCACTTGATGATAGTGTACTTAAATTCCTAGGAGTAGATAGAGAAACCTTTAAAAATAAAGGAAATGAAATATTGCAAGATTCAAATTTACAACTTGTGCTCATACCAAAACTAAAAAAAATACGACTCCGAAAAATTAAAGATCTTGCAAATGTACCACGATAACCCCATAACAGGTGGACACCCAGGTATATTACGCATGATTAAAAATATAAGACTTCAATATCATTGGAGAGGCATGACAAAAGACATAACCAAATATGTCAAACAATGTCAAAAATTCCAGACTAACAAAAGTTCCGTTAAAAACAAGGAGAGATTAATAGTAACTCCAACTCCACAAAAAGCTTTTGAAAGAATTATAATATAATTAGACTACCAAGGTCTAATTCACAGAATGAATACGCTGTGACAATCATGTGCGATTTAACTAAATATCTAGTGGCGGTACCAATATTAAATAAGTCTGCTATGAATGTTGCCAAGGCCATTATGGAAGATTTTATTTTGATATATGGTCCTATGAATACTATATTAACAGATATGGGTACTGAATATATGAACCAGGTACTCATAGATCTATGCCAACTAATGAAAATTGAAAAATTAAATTCCACTCCCTACCATCATGAGACACTTGGTACTGTTGAGCGATCTCACAGAACATTTATCGCGTATTTAAGATCATATGTATCATTAGACAAATCCGATTGGGATGAATGGTTGAAATTTTTTGTTTATTGTTATAATACAACACCTTCTACTGCTCACGGATACTGTCCATTTGAGTTAGTATATGGAAAAGTACCACCATCCCTGGATTTTACTCAAAGTGGAAGCATAAATCCGGTCCACAATATAGATTCATACGAATAGGAAGTAATATTCAAATTCTGTTGCACAACATAGAGCCGCTAATCTCATTGATAAAGCAAAATTGTTTAGACAGAAAATCTCCAATGAAATAATCAATCCAATAAACATGTCAATAAATTATTTTGTATTGGTCAAAAATGAAAGTAGGCAAAAATTAGATCCACTTCATAAAGGACCGTATAAAGTTGTTGGTATTGACAATAACAATAATGTTGATCTATTGGACAACAATGGAAAAACATTTAAGGTGCATAAAGACAGAACCAAAGCGTATGTTCAATGACTTTTTTTGGCACTCTAAAAAAACAGTAACAACTATTTTTAAACTACGTTTAAATTATTGTTTGTTATATGTTACGAATTGCATTTTTGTAATACAGATTGGTATGCCTACACTGTGACACTTAACCTTAAATATATAAAAAATATTCATGTTTAAATATATACAAAATATTGAGGTTTTAACGACAGAAATATAAAATAAAAAAATGTTCTTTAAAAATTGAATAAACTAAACTTATAATTAATTCAGTATGTAACCTAATTTGGGTAAAACTAAGAATAATCAATCAAGTCATTGATTATTCTTCGTTAAAAGGGGAGGTGTAGTGTGTTTGACTAGCGTACGTTGACATACCTTCTGTATGTTACGTTATTTTTCAATATTCAGTATGTAACATTATATCAATTTTTAGCCGTTCGTTGACAAACCTTCTGTATGTAACCTAATACTCACACTTTGTTGAGTTTCGTTGTCCACACTACATAAAGCTAGGAAGCATGTATTATGCTTACTATGCTTTTTCCCACGTAGCATAAGTCTATTGTAATTATTAATGTAAATTTATGTCTAAGTTATATTATTTTAATTCATTCAATAAATGAACCTCAATATAAACAGTTGTTTCACTAATTAAAAATTTAATTAAAAAATTATATTTATGTGATTATCCATCAATTTGTTTAGCAACGACATTTTTCTCATAAATTAAAACAGTAAGCGGCCAATTTTCTATCCTTTAACATTTTACATTATGAATTTATATATTTTTGCGTATATGCCTCTATTCGAATTTTTAGCAATAGGTTAAAAGCGCATTCCCGTAGGTAACCGCAAAAGCTATACTAGATGTCGCTAAAAGAGTTATGAATTATCCAAGACACAAGCCACTTACAAAAAGCTGATAATACAACTCAGGTTTTCTGTATTCCCAAAAGATTTTACTACATTACAACAGTTCCCGTTAAATGATATGTTTGTGAAGGTAATATGAGGACAAAATGTATCTTCGTAGAACTAAGGTTTTAAATTGGTTTACATTTTTATTACATTATTGAATATCAAAAAGTTATATATATTTATTAAAAAAAAATAATCTATGTAATAATAATAATTTTTTAATACAATTTTCTAAATATAAAAAAAAAAATAATAAAAAATTATATTATCCGGATTATAGAATACGCAATGAGTTGTGAAATGCTTATTGTCGAGGTTTACGATTTTTTTTAAAATATGGAGTTTTTCGAAGTATTTTCTTAACGTCTCATATTGGGGGAATTCAAAACAAGTAGGTTCCTACATTGAAAATTACAGCCACTTTCGTTTGAAAATGTGCATAGGACCAAACAAATACATAAACTGAGGCGGAACCTTTGTATTGGGATTTCGTCGAAATTGAATATTCTTTGGCATAGAATTCGTTCACGAATACGGAATTCCAAGTTATATCCCCTTAGAGAGTACAATGCGCAAGGGGCCATCAAAATACGTACAATATGACGATGGGGCCTAACCAACAAATAGGCCGATATTTATAATTTAGGGAAACTAAAAATATCCAATAAGTGCCAAAAATTGGGAGTAAAGTTATATGACCGGTACAGCAAACCGCTAACCGATCTATCCATATTCAATACTAAACTTCAAGCATGCGTGTAATAATTTGTCCAAAGTTTGAACTTACTTCAATGTTATTACATTACCTTTTTCCATTGCAGACCACCCCATACCCATCAATCTTTGGATTCAAACCCCATCCCTGATATTTGTCTTTTAGACTACAGTTTATCCATCTATTCCTGAGAATATGGTTGACTCAGTCTATGATTACACGCTCAATTCCGAAGACTTCTAAGAATTGGATTAATTTTTCAGTGTCGACATTATTCAAGGTCCATCGATGTCAGTGTATACGGCTAATGTGTAAATTTTTTGTCAAAGGTGCCCTCGATATTTTAGCATATTGGATATTTTCCTCTTTATGATGGTGTAGACTGTAGAAAGAAGTAGAAAAGTAGTTAGGCTTGGTAGTTAGTCAGTACATAATTACTCAAGGTAGTCTCATTGCATGAATTGATAATGACAATTTGTAACTCATCTATAAATTAAAAATAAATTCCATGTATGTCGATTGGCATATTTTCAACAAATTAATAAAAATTATATTAAATAAAACTGAACATTGTTCTTGTAGATCTTTTGATTTAAGTTATGAAAACTGAATGTGAACAAAATTAAACTTTTGAAAATTTGGAAACATATGACTGAATTAGTAGACTACCTTGTGTAATGATGCCATGGTAGTTAGTAGTTATTAATAATGCAGGGACGACATTTTCTAACCCTTATCAATCATAGGTTACGCGGGTCTTACCTTCCTTTCTACCGTTACATCATTCGTTATCAGCGTGCCCGCTGGGAAATCAGTTTTTGTGAGAAGCCATATTGTTTCTTCAGTTTTTCTATCTATTAACCTCCTCATCTTCTCTTGTTTCGGTTTCAGTACGAGTTTTTGGCCGTGAGATTTTATAGCTATATATCTATGGTTAGAGAAAGAATACTTTTACGAGACAAAAACCACGACGTCCATTACGTTTGCTGAATATATTGTTATGTCTAACATCTTCTATTTAATTATATTTACAACGGAAGATAGACTAATACGAGTCGAATGGAAGATAACTAATGCGAGGTAAATTTTACCATTTCCCTTCTTCAGTATGGTCGAACTGAGAACTCTGGAAAGAAGAGAAAACATACATGAGAGAAAACGTACATGTTATTAGGGTTCTGGGAGGAGAACCCGTATTTGAATAAAAATGTTTTTAGTTTATATTAAACCATAACAACTTTTCTATGCAATTATAGGCTATCCAAAGTAATGTGTTTAATGTGTATATTACCTTTAATTATTTTTTTATCTGAGCCATACTTGGTGTCTCACTCCAATAGAGATTTACCTGGATGGTGTATAAATTACCTCCAATAAATGATATTCTTGGGGTAAATCATATTTTCGTCAGTTCCTTTAGTTTTCTTGGTAGGTGTTTCTTCTTCGCTTCTTTTGTGGCTTATTTCAAATTTTGAAGTAGATAGCGTTGGAAATGTAGTGCGCCTTAGCTTTAGTCTCATCCAGACATTCCAATGACGTTCTGTCCAAGACTACTCATTCTGCTCGCTGTTGAAGACTCCCCACCTTTTCACCAACAGCGTATTTTTCTGCCGACCGGAGACTTTGTGCATGGCTTCGTTATAAATAACATAACCTCTGGCATGTGCGTTAAGATAAACTTCGAATTTGTGTTTAGTATAACAGTTTTGTAATACAGTATAACAGAATCAACGGGAAAATAAATTCGGGTTTATTATGAAAATATATATTTAAAATATATATTTTGGGAATACGAGTTGAAATATTTTATACTGAAATACGTTTAAAGGAATAAAAACCAAATAATAATGATTTTTAAATATATTTTTCTTCAAATTACGGGAGCAACAGTGGGGAAACTATAAAGATTCGCAGTAATATATCAAGTGAAAGAAAATTTCTCAACTTTTCGAAAATATTGTATTTTTTATGTTTCAATTAAATTATTATATATATTTTTTTCTTGAAACAGAACAGTTCAAACAGAACATATTGATTTCCTACATTAATATTAATATTATTTAATCATATTATTATTGTCAGCGAATAACTGACCCAACTTTATTATTGTTTTTGTGTATGTAGGCCAGTAACCCAAATAAAGAAACAACAATGCATGGGTTACGGGCTGAAGAATAATGCTTATTATACATATTTAGTTAATTTTATGGTAATTCAAAATTGTATAAATAGTCAATGCAAAATAAAGATTCTTGGTAGATTACAATGAATTGTAAAAGTAACAAGATTACGTAATTCAAGTGTTACGTATATCATTTAACATAATAACAAATTAATCATTTTTGGTGACCCCGACGTGATCCTGACGGTAACTAATCCGAAACATATTTTGGTGACGTTGTCCACAAGGTGTGAGGATGTAACGTACTCGAACCAATTTCAAAAATCCCTTTTTGAGCTCTGGTGGAAAAACAGGAGGAAATTGCCTGTAACTAATCATCATTCAACAACTGTTGCTACTCGCTAATACATCAACAAACAACAATGGCAAACGTCCAAAAGCTTATTTCTCAGCAGGAAGAAAGCCAGTAATTTCGAAAAATTCGTCTCTACTATAAAGAAGGCCCCTCTTGAAAGAAGAACGTAAGAGTTCTACAAGGGCAAACTTTATGAACTATGTTATGGCAGAGTTTCGAGAAGGCAGAAAACAGAATTCGCGATGATCCATCTTTGTCACCTTGAGAGAGAAATCGACTGAAGTTGTCGCAGAAGACAAAATACCTTCCCGTGTTGATGGACTTGCCAGAATGACAAATGCTCGAATGAGTGCCCTTAGTCGTCACTTGCAAGGCTTGGACACAATCGAAGCGGAACAGCCGAAGCAATTTTATAGCATCAAAGAAGATACTATAAAGAAGCTATGGAGCTCTACGATGAAATATTGCAGCAGATTGAAGAAAGCTACGATAATGCTTGAAGATTCGGTACAAGACAACTTAATAAAACTGGCAGTCTTGAAGGACAAATGCAGCGAAACCGTGACCAACGCACCTCAACTGGGGAGTGACATTATAGCACACAGTTTACTCCCACTACCAAAGGTAACAATTCCTCAATTCAATGGGGATTGTTTGAAGTGGCGTCAGTTCTATGAACTTTTCTTGGAGACAGTAGACAAACAGTCTCTCCCAAGTGTTCAAAAAATGTGGTATCTCAAAACCAATTTATCTGGCGAAGCTGGCAAACTAATCAGCCATCTATCCTTGACAGAGGATAATTACAAAACGGCATGGATGTTACTGCAAGAACGTTATAACAATAAACGGGTTCTTTTTTCCACTCTAGTAGAACGGATTCTGAACATCATCAACGGCTTCCACCAAGGCTCTGCATGACACTACAAAGGAATACATGCTAGCCCTCAACAATCTTAAAATCGACACTACGTCTTGGGATGCTCTATTGATTCAATTGATCACAAAGAAATTGGATCACGCGAGTTACATCCCCATCTCTGGATGTATAGTAATCTAATAATAAGTAAACAATTGTCATGGATGAAGCGAAATACAAAAGTTCTCAAATGATATATGAAACTTTTGTTTTCGTTCCCATATTCAGAGGCAATCATTCAATGCAACGTAAGCATAAATGTTTCGCTGCATTGAATGCAAGTATCTCCAAAGAGAAACCGTGTATTTTTAATCCACGTTACTGGCGCAGTAGGGCTATTCAATTCCGGAGAAAAAACCTCCGTTTTAAGGCATTGTAAAGTTCGGCTAAGTTAATTTGCAAAGAAAATATATAAGACAAGATATAAAAAGAAAAAATAGTGAACTGAAAAATTAATAAATCAACAAATATATGTTAACAAAAACCAACATAAGTTTACGGTTCACAACAACAACTATTTAAACACTTTCTTGATGCTAAGTACGAAATAAATGAGTTATTTCAAATAGATATAAGAAAACCTCAGATATATGAACCTATGAATGTCGATAGGGATCTTGTTGATTTACTATTAGAAAAAATTGACGGGCATATTTCCATATTTCAGAAGAAGAGACTCTTCAGGATATCGTTTCTAAATATACAAGACTCAGACTTTTGGACGATAGAAGATCGATCGATTTCAGGCATAGAAAAGCCCTTAACCAAAAGCCTTACAAAAAAACAGAAGAAAATAATACCAACAACAATAGATATTCGCAATACAACACCACCACTAATAAAATATATTATGGAAATAATATACAGGAAAATATGCCGGAACAAGACGAACAGTGGAAAAGAGGAACGACACGACACAAAATTATAATACAAACTACAAACATTTCCAACAGAATATTAATAATAACAACAACAGAAGACAAACTAATTAAAACTACACACAAGAAAAAAATCTGAACAAAGTAAAATGTCCGCTAAAACTATTGAGAATTCGGGCCAACATTTTATGGATACTGATAACATTCAGTGCGATGAAAATTTTATGGAAGAGGCCCACCATAGTAAGACTTACTATTAGAGACCGAAAAATAAGTTGTCTTATTGACACAGGCTCTACGAGAAGTTCATTTATTAAAAAATTTCATGGTCACAGATGATAAGCCGAAAATGTACTTCAGAACATTAAACGGATTAACGGAAATAGGTAAACACATACCAACTCCATACCCAGACGAATTTAATACAGTCGGCTTCATGACTTGGATGGTCAATGATTTGATAGGAAAAAAATATAATGCCATAATTGGGCAAGACATTTTGTGTAAACTGAAAGTTAAAATAGATTTTGAAGATTATTTTATACAAGTAGAAAAATCAATAATATTTTTTAGTGATTATCCTCCAGACATATTTGATGTTTGTACATTAAAAACTATTCCATGTCCAATAGAAAATATCATTAATGAATCAAATTTAAATAGTGAGGAATACAAATCAATTTCAAAATTATTAAAAAGATACCATACTGTGTTTTATATAGAAGGGGATAACCTAACATTTACTCATGAAATAGAACATGAAATAACCACTAAAACTGACAGACCCATATATTCCAAAATATACAGGTATCCAAAAGTCCACGAAGAGGAAATTGAACGTCAAATCAGCGATATGTTGAAACAGGGGATAATTAAGGAAAGTTCCTCCCCATATAACAGCCCACTTTGGATTGTTCCCAAAAAGGATGATAGTCGTGGGAACAAAAAGTGGCACATAGTTATAGATTATAGGAACTTAAATGATAACACCATCGCTGACAAATACCCAATTCCTAATATAGAGAATATATTAGATAAATTGGGTAAAGCTCAGTACTTCTCTACTATCGTTTTGGCTAAAGGTTTCCATCAGATTATGGTAAAGCCTGAACATAGACAAAATACTGCATTTTCAACTCCATTTGGCCATTATGAATTCATAAGAATGCCATTTGGGCTAAAGAATGCCCCGGTTACTTTCCAAAGATTAATGAATTCAGTATTAAGAAAATATATTAACCGAATATGTGTCGTATATTTGGACGACATACTGGTATTTAGTACTTCTCTACAATAACATATAGATAGTCTGAAAAAGATTATATCGCCCTTGAAGAAGCCGGTCTTAAAATTCTAGTTGATAAATGTAAATTCTCAGCAAAAGAAACTTCTTATTTAGGACACATTTTGACTCCCGAAGGATTAAAACCAAATAAGAAAAAAGTGAGTGTAATTATAAATTTAAGATTACCCGCAAACCAAAAGCAAATTAAATCGTGTTTAGGTATGACAGGGTATTATAGAAAATTCATAAGGAATTATGCACATATCGCATTTCCAATGATTTATTACCTTAAGAAAGATAGACGAGTTAAAACAAGTGATCCGAATTATATATTAGCGTTTGATAAATTAAAGCAATTAATTACGGAACATCCTATTTTAATGTAGCCGGACTTCGACAAAAGATTCAAGCTTACTACTGATGCTACTAACTTTGCGTTGGGCGCAGTCCTCTCTCAAGAACATTAAATGAACACGAACGAAATTATTCAGCCATTGAAAAAGAACTTCTTGCTGTAGTATGGGGTGTAAAGTACTTTAGACCGTACTTGTATGGCCGAGAATGTGATTTACACACTGACCATCAACCACTTAAGTGGCTACAGATAAAGAATTCTTCAAGAGATTTTAATCCTAGACTCCAAAGATGGCTTATTCAACTGGGTGAATACGATGGTAAAATATATTATATAAAAGGTAAAGAAAGAAAGATAGCCGATTTTTTAAGTCGAATTGATGCAGATAATAATGAGATTAAAAATATTGAAGATATTCGGAATGATTCGGTTGCAGCAACCATACATTCACAACATGAAGATCCTAATGACCATTTTCCCATTTTAAGTACAGTCGTGAATCGATTTAAAACCCAAATTATATTAACAGATAGAAAAGACAAAGAATCAGATCTAATGTTTGGAAATACTAGAATAGTTATACATAGAGCTGATCTTGACAGTAATAATTTTCACAACATTTTAAAAAATATAAAAGAATAGGTAAGATAGGAATTTATTTCTTCTTGCCTGACCCTTTATATAATCGTTTACAAATAGAATTAATAAAATGATAACACCATCGCTGACAAATACCCAATTCCTAATATAGAGAATATATTAGATAAATTGGGTAAAGCTCAGTACTTCTCTACTATCGTTTTGGCTAAAGGTTTCCATCAGATTATGGTAAAGCCTGAACATAGACAAAAGACTGCATTTTCAACTCCATTTGGGCATTATGAATTCATAAGAATGCCATTTGGGCTAAAGAATGCCCCGGCTACTTTCCAAAGATTAATGAATTCAGTATTAAAAAAATATATTAACCGAATATGTGTCGTATATTTGGACGACATACTGGTATTTAGTACTTCTCTACAAGAACATATAGATAGTCTGAAAAAGATTATATCGCCCTTGAAGAAGCCGGTCTTAAAATTCTAGTTGATAAATGTAAATTCTCACCAAACTTCTTATTTAGGACACATTTTGACTCCCGAAGGATTAAAACCAAATAAGAAAAAAGTGAGTGTAATTATAAATTTAAGATTACCCGCAAACCAAAAGCAAATTAAATCGTTTTTAGGTATGACAGGGTATTATAGAAAATTCATAAGGAATTATGCACATATCGCATTGCCAATGATTTATTATCTTAAGAAAGATGGACGATTTAAAACAAGTGATCCGAATTATATATTAGCGTTTGATAAATTAAAGCAATTAATTACGGAACAGCCTATTTTAATGTATCAATATAACGGAATAATTGGCAATAACATATTAAGACAAATAAATTCAATTGTAAATATGAAAGACAATCTTTTGAAAATCGCAGAAAATGAAATATCCATTCGATGTACCAATGACGGTATCGAATACTGGTTCGAAAAACATGGAATGCATCAAGTAACGTTACCTGTTGAACAAAAAACAGCTTAATATATAATCCTCCAATTATATAAAACGATAAGAATATCGAAATAATAGAAGTATATGAAGCAGAAAACTGCAAAATTAGTGCTCTCGTTCAAGTAAACGGAGATTTACCAAAATGAGATGTTTTAGAAGTCCATTATACGAAAGAAATAATATCTGAGAATTTGTATACTCTTAATTTGACGACAATATAAATAATCCAATAGAACAAATCGGTTTAGAACGTCTAAACGAAGAAGAAAACCGAAAACTTACGCCACATATAAAAAGTATAAGAATGTATTTAACTCAGAAGAAAGCGACCTAACATTCACAAATGCCATTAAGCGTAAATAACATTACCATTGCTGCAAAAACATACCAATATCCGTAAGTACATAAAGACGAAGTAAAGATACAAATTGAGGAAATGTTACACAAAACAATTATAAGACCCAGTAACATCCCTTACTCCCTTGTTTTTTTTGTATGCCAGCGGCAAAGCAAAATGGAGACTCGATATAGACTACAGGAAACTCAATGAAGTAACCATTGGTGATACGTATCCAATCCCAAACATTGATGACATTTTAGAAAAACTTGGACGTTGTCAAAGTTTTATCACACTTGATTTGGCGACAGGATTTCGCCAAATCGAAATTCACGGAAAGATATCACCTTTTAAACATATTTTGATTTTAACCAAAAATTCGTACTTCAAACTGATGCAAGTAAATTCGCACTTGGAGCTGTTCTATCCCAAAGTGGACATCCTATTTCTTATGCTGGCCGTACCCAAAATGGTGTGGAACAAAATTATAGTACTATAGAAAAATAACTACTTGCAATCGTATGAACAACGAAATACTCTCTTCGGAAGAAGATTTTTGATCGAGACAGACCAGGAATACGATTACGATATTAAATATTAAAAAGGTATTATGAAGGACAATGCTGATGCATTATCCATAATAGAAATTCATTTCAACGAAGATAGAAATGTATCTAACGCTATTCCAGAAACAAATAATCCGCTTTACTTTTACAAGAGACAAATTGTAATTCATAAAACAACGACAAAATCACTGAAAAAATTAAGATATTTTTAAGAATAACCGGAAGACAATTTACGCGAAAGCCTTTGATGAAGAAACCCTAATTACTCTATTAAAAATCTTTTTGATCGAGATAAAAATAACCCAATTTCCTATATGATGAATCTGTTTTACTGACATTTTGTTAAATACTTTGAAGAAAACCAAAATTTTAAAATAATGCGCTGTAAATTTATCCTCAAAGTTATTATAAATGAGAATTTACTAACAGAAATAATAGAAAAGAAACACTTGAAAAATAAGCATAGAGGAATTAATGACAAATTTGCAGAGCTAAAAGTCGAAATCTGTTACCCACAATGAAAATAACTTATAACACAATTCATTAATAACTGTGAAGTATGTAACAAAGAAAACATACTAAAAGAAATCTATCACCAAATTTTAAAATTTGACGAGGTTTAAATGGCTTGGTTAAAGGATTGAATTTTATTACAGGAAATATGGACAGCGATGACATCTAAAGAATCGCTATTCCTACATTAAGATTAATATTATAATCATATTATTATTGTCACCGAATAACTGACCAAACATAATTATTGATTTTGGGTATGCAGGCCAGTAACCCAAATAAAGAAACAACTCGAATATTTTCACAATGCATGGGCTACGGGCTGAAGAATAATTATTAATATACATATTTAGTTAATTTTATGGTAATTCAAAATTGTATAAATAGTCAATGCAAAATAAAGATTCTTGGTAGATTACAAGAAATTGTAAAACTATCAATATTACGTAATTCAAGAGTTGCGTATATCATTTAAAATAATAACAAATTAATCAGTTTGGTGACCCCGACGTGATACTCACTCATTTATAAATTTCAATTTTCTCCCCACCAGTGGTAAGGAAATTGAAACACTTATCTGTGAGATTAAGGAAGGCAGTTCCTTAGAGCGGATTCCCAGAAGGACATCGTAAAACGGTAGCAGTAACCAGAAACATCTGGCGACAACAAGGTCCTGCAGAAGCAGAAACAAATTTCGAGACAAGACGAGTAATTAAGATGGAGTTTTTAAGAATTATTGAGCAGCAGCAAGTAGCAATTGGCGAATTGAGGAAGGAAATTGCAAACCTCAAAAAGGCTCCACTGGACAGAAGAACGGTGGAGTTTTACCAGAAGAAGATGAGTGAGATGGAAGCACTCTGGACGTATGTTGATCGCAATGAAAACAAAATACGATCGGATCCAGCCGCAGTGTCACATTCTCATGTGGCGGAGAACATGTACCAGGCGATAGGCGAGGAATATCGCAATGCGGCGGTCGTGATCGAAGCAGCGCTCAGAAAAGAGAAGGAGCCAAAACCACTCAGAGCAGCACTCCAAGCAGCATTAATAAGGCGTCAGAGGGCCTTAATGCAGTCAATAAAAATATTGATGAGGGGCAGTTCAGGCCAAGCTGCGCCCTATCAAACTGTAGACACAATTCAAAGGTTGTGGTCAAGTGTGGAGATAATCCATTTCAGCACAAAAGCATGATGACCCGTCATTATTTGGGTACAAGGCGGATGAATACGTCGTCTTAGAAGAAGAGACGTTAAAATTTAAGGAGAAATTATCGATGCGAGCACGGGTCGATAAGGAATCGTCTCCACATACGTCAGGCGTTAACTTGTCAAATCATGTTAACTTGGCGAAAATTAACATTCCACAATTTAATGATGATTACTCAAAATGGCAAACGTTTTGCGACATCTTTGGGAAGATAATCCTATCAAACATGTCGGGCGATTGTAGGTCAGTCAAAGACTTTCATGACAGCCTACATGAATCTTTGTTAGCCTTGGATGGTCTTGGAGTACATTCAAAAGATTGGGACCCACTCTTAATCCATATCCTAACAAAAAGGATGGATAAGACGACTCGGGTGCTATATGAGCAGTCGATTGCAGACTCCAAGGAACTATAAACGATGGATAACTTTATGAAGAGCTCAATGGGACGTTTCGAATCTCTGGAAGCAGTAGACGGGGTTCAGAAGGGCAAGCCGGCAGCGACATCTGCCTCAACAATAACAAGAAGATGTCAGATGTGCAAGGGAGAGCACAATCTGTACTATTGTAAGCAGTTCTTGGCAAACACGATTTCAGAAAAGCACAAATAGATTGTGAGGAACAAGTTGTGTTTAAATTGTTTTAAGGGTGACCATCAGGCCAAAACATGTAAAAGCGGGACATGCAGGAAGTGTCAACAGAAACACAATACCCTGTTACATTTCACCACGAAAGATCCAGCAGGGGGCAGTACATAAGCGCACCTCAACAGCCACATATAGTGGCGTCGGCAAACAGGAGTCAGTTCTATGTCCTTCTAGAAACCGCGAGGGTTTCCATCAAGGCCAATGACGGAGGGTCTTACGATTTTAAAGCTATTTTGGATTCTGGCTCACAGATTAACATCGTATCAGAGCGACTAGTGCAGAGGTTGGGCACTGAGCCCATAGAAGCGTCGCTCTGCATCGAAGGTGTTGGTGTAAGAGCAAAAAATGCTAATCAAGGAGTAAACGTGAAGCTTCAGTCGCTAACAAGCAGTTTTCGGACGCGGCTGGAAGCGTGTTTTACCAAATATAGTTCCACCACAACCAAGCACAGACATCGACGTGTCATCATGGCCTTTACCGGAAAATATAAAATTAACAGATCCATACTTTCATAATACAAGCAGAATAGACGTACTGCTTGGCGCAGAATTTTACTTCAATCTGATTTTGTCATAAGAGATTCGTATGTCCAAAGAGCTACCGATATTGAAAAACTCAAAACTGGGCTGGATTGCTAGTAGAAAGGTCAGTGCAAAATCAGAAACAACCCAGTGTGCAGTATTCGAAGATGATGATCGAGCATTGGAAGAATTATTAAAGAAGTTTTGGGAACGAGATGATGTAGGCGAAGATCAGAAAGTGACCCTAGCAGATGAAAGGTGTGAGAACCACTTCCACCAAAATTTCACGATTGCCAGATGATGCAGATAAACTATCCGTGTCCCTCAATATTGCAGCATCCAGATTCTCGCTTATCGAAGGATGCGAGTCTTAGAGAGCAATACGTCAAATTTATGAAGGAGTATGAAGAGCTGGGACATATGACAAAAATACAATCGAGAAAGGTGCGCGACAGCGACACAACATTGTGTCCTTCGCCCAGATAGTAGCACAACTAAACTGAGAGTCGTGTTCGATGTATCCTGTAAGTCCTCATCTGGATGGTCACTTAATAACGTGTTGCATTCAGGCCCAAAGGTTCAAGGCAATTTGTTTGGAATGTTGTTGCGATTCAGACTTCCACGATTTGTGTTTACAACAGATATTGAGAAGATATACAGACAAGTACTGACAGCATATTGGTTATCATTCCGTGAAACCCAGACACCTGTTCGACGGGGAGAAGCCGACGAAGGTAGAAATTCATACATTTGTGGATGCTTCAGGGAAGGCACATGGAGCGGTGATATTCTCAGGGCTGAATTAGGAGCACAACTGACTACGAAGGTCAAGGCAGAACTAGGTTATGAAGATGTAAAGACTATTTATTGGTAAGACTCAGAGATTACCTTATACTGGATCAACTCGGAACCATCAACACTGAAAACGTTTGTTGCCAACAAGGTTAAATACATCCAAGACAGGACACTAAGCACTCAATGGCGGCGTGTTGGGACAAAAGATAATCCGGCAAACTCTATTTCCAGAGGTATGAAGGCAGATCGACTGTCAGGATGTATGATGTGGTTCTATGGGTCCACCTTCTTACACGGAAATGAGTCCCTTTGGCCAAAGCCTTTCTTCAAAAATGGGTCAAATCAAACAGATCTTGAGTTTAAGGTGAAGTCTACAGTATCTGCAGTAGCTTCACACAGTGGGTTGCAAGGTATAATCTATGGAATTAACCACAAAAATTCATTCAGCCGATAACAACGAGTTGTGGGTTATGTCTTACGGTTTACCGAGAGGGTGAAGCGACAAAGGTATGGAGGTTCGACAGAAGTGTTGCCCCTGGCAGAATTAGATCATGCTATGCAACTGATAGTAAAAACGATTCAGATATCAGATTTCCCAAAAGAAGTGCAGCAGTTGAAGAAACATGGTGCATTGAACAATTCCAGTTCAATACACAGTTTAACTCCGTTTTTGGACGACAAGGGGATATTCAGGGTTGATGGAAGGTTGGAACAACCGACCTTAGCAAGTACCCAAGTACCCAATGTTGCTACCATACAACGATCCTATTGTGAAGCTGATCTTGGATCTGATCCATAGGAAGAACAAGCATTGTGGATCACAATTACTACTGGCATCATCGAGACAGAGGTTTTGGATCATAAAAGGAAGGCCGATGGCACGGAATATTGTACAAAACTGTGTGAGGTGTACCCGGGCAAAACCAATGTTATATAATCAAATCATGGACCATTATATAATCGACTATTGTGGACCATTGTGGGTTCATTACAAAATTAGAGGCAAACGACCACACAAGGTCTATGTTGCCGTATTTTGCTGTTTTGCTACAAAGGCGGTTCATTTGGAAATAGTGACAGATTTGACAACAGAAGCATTTATCGGTGCGTTGAAAAGATTTATTGCTCGTCGTGAGAAATGTCAAATTGAGGCGATACTGAATTCCAGACCACTAAACCCCAATATTAAATGTCCCGAATGATCTAACAACATTAACAACTTGTCATTTTCTTGTTGGTGAAACCCTCACAGCACAAGTCGATCCATCAACCAAGCAATCTACTACATCGTTGACAAGTAGGTGGAAGATAGTGTCTCAGATCAAGCACGAGTTTTGCAAACGCTGGTCAACGGAGTACTTAAACAGATTAGCTCCTTTACTTAAAACAGAAAAATAAGTACCTCGGCCATCAATCGATGGCGATTATGGTGCTGATGGACCGTCATCATCGAAGAGGTTCAAACCATCAGCTAGCATGTTACTGACAGTCATGCTCGTGGCACTCTTACTCTTCTTCCATTTGGCCTATGTCATTCATTTAAAATACATAAGTTTGACAACAAGCCAGGCATTTATTTTGAAGGGATTGGAGTTACAAGGGTCATAACAGCAGAATGGAGACTGATAACTTACTATGACCTTTCTCTGTTCTGGGCAGCTATGGACGACTTTTCCACTGGAATAAAAACACTTCAGGATGTGTGCAGGAGTTCAATTGAAAATAGAACTTGTGCAGTTGTATCAGATAATCAGATAACCTTATTCAAGTCCAAAACCAGCTAAATGCTGCTACAATGAAAATATTTGCAAGGCGCAGCAGGCGGGATGCTCTAAACATAGTTGGAAACATGCCGCACTCGTTATTTGGTGTTTTGGACTCTGAATATGCCGATCAAATGGCTGCAACCATAGAAAAGGCAAATGAGGACAAAAACACATGTTGGAACTGCTGAAAAACCAAACATCGATCATAGATTCAACGATAAACATTATCAAAAAAGATGAAGGTACGAGTCAAAGGAGTTTTAAAAATATGCACACTGTGATGTGACTAATGGCAAATACTGTGAAAAAAGAAGATAATGGAAAACCAACTCAATTCATATTGTTCCTAGTCTCGCACCTTATGATATTATCATCCAAATTAAAGCAAACAGAAGACAGGATCATCGATGTCTTGACAGACGTCCATCACGGCCGTATCAGCCCGTTGTTACCTATGCCACATCAGCTACTAAACGAGCTCCAAGCGATCGAGGCAAGTGTTGCGTATATCAGGACTCTCGTCCTTAACTGGCGCCTGAGCAGACCGACCCTCACAAAGGTCCTTGCAAAAAATAATTATAATAAAAAAGGAAAAATAAGAAATTGTAAAACTATCAACATTACGTAATTCAAGTGTTGCGTATATCAGGACTCTCGTTCTTAACTGGCGCCCGAGCAGACCTACCCTCACAAAGGTCCTTGCAAAAAATAATTATAATAAAAAGGAAAAATAGTGTGGATCAATTTAATAACAAATAAGAAAAAATATTTTGAAATAAACAAGTGGAACTGATCGAAACAGATTTCTATGTGTAAAGGAGAATATTTCTAAGAAGATAACTTTTAAAAAAGGGAAAATAGTGTGGATCAATTTAATAACATATAAAAAGAAAAGAAAAAAAAATATTTTGAAATAAATAAATGAAAGTGATCAAAACAGAAAATATTTCGAAAAAGTTAACTTTTAAAAGAGTAACAAAGAGGAAAAAAGAAAAGAAAAAGGATTAAGATATCCGAACTTTATGTAACAAGAAATAAATCTCTCATAATTGAAAAAGTGGTTGTCAAAGAATATAACTAAGGTTGTCAAAGAATAAGTCCAATATATAAAAAATGTATAAATCCAAAAATAAAATCAACTATTAACTTAACACTGAAAACGGGCCACATGCACTTTTGCCCAATTGTCACGTAAGTCATTTATTTTATTTTCCCTTACATTAAATATGGAAGAACTGAGGTCTAATGTCAGTAGTGAATGCTCTACTTGAAAATATTAATATATTAGAAAGGAAAGTGTCACATTTAGATGCCTTAAATGAAGCTGCGGCCTCGACTAGCAACCGCGTAAATGCAGTTGACGAGGAAGTGACACAGGCTCCCACAACCCTTGATGATATTAATGAAATTAGTCGACTGCCTGATTATGTGAAAGAACTACAGATATTCGACGGAAACCCAGTACAATATTTGTACAATATGTTTCGGTAGTAAGGGATAAACCCTTGTACCGAGCAATCCTCCAACATATAAGACAAAAGGTGAGGGGTGCAGCTGATTCTGCACTTATTTCGTATAATATTTTTGACAACAACTGGTAAAAAATTAAAGAATGTTTGTCACTACACTATGCAGATAAGAGAGACATGCATACTCTGGAGCACCAGTTGCACCGTCTCAACCAAAGAGGGATGAAGGTTGATGAGTTTTACGCCAATGTTAATCATCAATTTTCATTAATCTTAAATAAAATAAAAACCGAGTCTTACTCGGAAGAGACAGTGAGAGTCCTTATAGAGACTTACCGCAACAGATCATTGGATGTTTGTATTCGGGGTCTCAGTGGAGACATGTCCAGGATGTTGCTTATACAGCGTCCAAAAACTTTACCCGAAGCTTATTCAGCGTGTCTGGAGATGCAAAATGTTGATTTTCGGAATTCCTATTAACAGTCTGCGAAGTACTACGTCATACCAGACTAAGAATAAGCCTCCACAATTGCCACCAAAAAAAAATAGAAAAAATGATCGTCTTGTAGTCGGTAAATACGAAATTCCTTTAAAAGCGCGTTTCTCGTCAGATGTATTCTTTACTATAGAGTAGAATGTACCTCATCGAATCCATGATAAAATCAACTCTTTATTAGGTAAATACCCAAAACTTTTTGAACCACTTAGTGGTAATGAATTGATCGATACCAACATACGCGCGGAAATAGAGACATCAACCTCTGAACCTATTTATAGTAAAAGTTACCCTGCCCTGGAAGTTGAAAGATAAGTGAATGAACTGCTTGAAGCTGGAATAATACGACCATCAAAGAGTCCATACAACTCCCCAATTTGGATTGTCCCAAAGAAACCAAAACCAAACAGAGAAAAGCAGTATCGAATGGTAATTGATTACAAAAGGTTGAATACTATTACAATCCCTGACACGTACCCCATACCTGATATCAATGCAACACTTTGTAGTCTTGGTTAGGCCAATTATTTTACAACCATAGATTTTACATCGGGTTTTCATCAAATACCGATGAAAGAGTCCGACATACAAAAAACAACATTTTCCACTATGAATGAAAAAAATATGAATATCTGCGTTTACCATTTGGCCTGAAGAACACGCGCGCTATATTTCAAAGAATGATTGATGACGTATTAAAACAATTTATAGGAAAAATATGTCATATGTATGTAGACGATATAATTGTTTTTGGGAAAAGTTTAGATGAACATTAAGATAATCTGAACAAACAAGTTTCCTGGAAAGTTAAGTAGAATTTCTTGGCTATATAATAACCCCAGATGGGGTAAGAGCCAATTTAAATAAAGTGGAAGCAATAAAAATTATCTTGCCTACACAAAATTTAAAAGAATTGAAATGTTTTCTTGGTATGACCTCTTACTATAGAAAATGTATAAGAGATTATGCCAAGACAGCAAAACCATTAACTAACTTAACTAGAGGTGAAAATGCGCGAAAACGCGCTAATACTTCAAAGAGAGTCAAAATAGAATTGGAAGAAGAGTCTCTTAAAGCATTTAGAGAATTAAAACAGCTCTTAGTTTCTACCGATGTTTTGGTCTTCCCAGATTACGGAAAAACATTCAATTTAACTACTGACGCATCACACTACGCCATAGGAGCAGTGCTGTTACAAGGGCCTATTGGTGATGACAGGCCCATTTCTTACATTTCGCGATCACTTAATAAATCAGAGGAAAATTATGCCACCAGTGGGAAAGAGATCCTGGCCATGGTACAAAGAAAATAAAAATCTATATCGATCACCAACCTTCTTTTGTTTTCGTTCGTTCCCACGTCGCACAATCCCGTCCCAACCGACCGAGAGGGCGACCTCCCTTACGTAGGGATCGTGTTCACACCATCGACCGAACAATCGCGTGTTAGCAAACAGTGAGAATACCAGCTGCATGCAAATAAGCTGGTGAAATAAACATATAAAATTAAACATAATACGTATCTGGCAACTAATACTAGACTACATTTTAATAATAGATTCCTTAATTACGTTTAATGAGTCGGATTGTGGAATATAGCTAAATACTTGATTATAATTTTCACACAAAGAACGTAATGGATTACTGGCTTCGTAGTTAGTTTTTACAGTCGGTAAATTTATAAGAATATAATTACGAGTCACACGAGATGGAACATTGAACAATATTTCGCCCAATAAGAATGGGGTATCAATGAGGCCCCGTAGTAATGATAAACAAAGATCTTAACATAAAACGCATTTTTCAATTAACATTAACCGACTTTCAAAGGGAGGGAGCAGTTCGGTCGAACTCCAACTTAAGCCCCGTAAAGCAAACAAAAGGAATTGAATTTGAATCGATTCTACTTATCCGAGTAACATTTATAGAATGGACTCCACACTACACACCCATATTCTAAAACTGGACGGACCAGACTTACAAAAAGACGTTTTGTAACATAAGGATCATCGAATTCTTTTGACCATTGTTTAATAAAACCAAAAATAGATTTAGCTTTATTAACACATGATTCTATATGCAGGTTAAAACAAAGTTTTTAATCTAATATAACACCAAGGTCTGAAAATGATTCAACGCTATCTAATTTGTGGGAACCAATGAAACAATTAGTTTTAAGATGATTTGATCTGAAAAGTGACAGTTTTTTTGCAGAGATTGAGAGTCATACCGCTAACACCGTTGAGAGTCATACCATTTACCTTTACAAAATCCATGCTGATAAGGAGAAATTATAGATTTTGTGAAATGCGACAGTCTACGAGATACTAAAAGTTCAAAAAGCTTAGGCATTGCACTTAGTTTAGCTATACATCTATAATTATCCACCAAACATCTATTCCCTGATTTATGAAGAGGAATAATAAAGCTTGATCGCCAAAGTGTTGGAAAGTATCCACCATTCAAGGAGTTATTAAATTTTTTGGTTAGAGGTACGTAAAGTTCATTAGCACACAAGTTAAGCATGTATGCAGGAACACCATCAGGACCCGGGTGCATTGAACCAGTAAGCGACTTTAAACCATCTAAAACTTTATTTTCTGTTTATCAATGCCATAATTGTATTTCTTATCAAGAGTATGTTGGGAGTAGGACAATTGAAAGAAGTCGGCAAACATATTTGATATTTCAAAATCATCAGATGATTCTCCACTACCAAATTTCAAATAGCTTGGATTTTTTTTTTTGCTTTTCTTTTAGAATTAACAAAATTATAGAAACGTTTCGGGTTACGTTTAAAATTACATTTCATTTTAACTAGATATTGTGAATAACATTTTGAGTTTTCAATGTTAAATCTATTTCTAGCAATAGAATATTTAGAATAGTTCTGCAAATAATTACACATTATGCAAGCGCCTCAGGACAGGGGTGAACCAAGCAGGGCCGCTGTCCGAGATATTCTTTTATTAGGGGAATACATGCCGAAAAAGCACAGTTAATACTTTCATAGAATTTCGAAACGCAAGAATTAATGTCATCACTATAGAGCCAGTTTGTTTGGAATAAAGTAGATCTAAGTTAACTAAGATTTGTTTTCTTAAAGTTGAAATTTGAATGTAAATTATTTACTGGAGGAGATCTATTACTATTGTTTTGTAATTCAAGGTTAATCGAAAGTGTAGGGTGGTATTTATCTTCAGGTGAAACGAGGGGAGAGTATCTATTTAGGGAAATATCGAATGTGGAGGAAAAAATCAAATCTAGTAGGCGATCTTTTACATTTAAAATGTGATTTATTTGATATAAACATTTATCAAATAAGATATCCCAAAACTCATCAAATCCATTAGTACTGATAGCCGGTATAAAGTCAATCAAATTATCACCAGGATGCCACACAATATTAGGGAGGTTAAAGTCACCCATACAAATTAGAATGGAGGTATTAGACATCAATGAAGCAACACGACTTATTAAGTTAGCATGCCTGATATAAGTGTCAGGATTAGAATTAGGTGCAATATAGGAGCACGTCACAAAAATAATAATGTCACCAAATTTTAATTTTACACATAAAAATTCATCACTAGAGTTAACTGGAAGTTGTAAATGTTCAGAGGGAATAGAATTATTCACAGCTATTAAGACACCGCCACCAATTTTATTTAACCTATCTTTTGGAAAAAAACTTGAAAATGATCACAGAAGATTTCAGTATCATTAACATCGAGTTTAAGCCAAGTTTCAGTAAAAACAACTACATTATGATCAAGATAATGACTATTTGTGTATAAATTCGTAAGTTTCGTATTTAACCCTCTTACATTCTGATACATATTTAGTTTTTTCTGTAATAGGAATGGTGATTGGTTTGACTGAATCAGATCTTTCCCTGTGTGCAAACTGTTTTACTAAAAGTCCGTCGGGCCAAAATGTGTTATTATGTAAAGTATCAAATAGATTTGGAGGAGATATGATCCTGAAGGAGGAAATATAACGAGGTTGACTAGAGTTGAACTTGAAAATTTTGAAGTCATCAGAGATGTTTTTTTTTTGATTTTATGTAATCACGAATATTATCAATTGTAGTATCAGGGTGCAACCTTGATAGAAACAGGGTTTTCCGAGGCGCAATAACTATTAGATGATCATTCATGGTAGAAGTAGAGGGCTTAATCATAATGGAAGGGACTTTTGAGATGATTGCTTTATAGAGCCAAAAGGTGAATTTAAAGTTGTAAAGTTTACATATTCATTAAGCAATCGCAACTACAATGCTAAGCTCAAGCGATGGAAGGCTCGTATTAAAGAGTATAACTGCGAATTAATTTACAAGCCGGGAAAACGAATGTGGTTGCTGATGCACTCTCCCGTCTTAGAACGGAAGTGAATGCACTCACAGACTCCATCGTTGCCCAATCAGCATCCTCCACAACCGACGCGGCATCCGAAATAGACACTGCGTCAGAGGGTACCATGCATTCGGCCGAACAAGATAGTTCAGACCCTATACCGCATGTGGAGTCACCACTAAACGTATTTAGAAATCATGTAATTCTTCGACAGGGGGTGAGTTTTGAGTGTAGCGAAGTGCCATATGAAGGTTACATGAGATTTTTTGTAACATTGCCTACAATAAGTAGTGCGTCCCTAATTGATGTGCTAAAAAGAATTTTAAATCCTAATGCAATAAACGGTATCAAAATCGCGGAATTCACGATGCCCTCATTACAGAATGTATATACTAATCATTTTTATAGGTACAGGATCCGAATAACACAACGAATGGTTGAGGGTGTTACGTTAACCGATAGAATTTTCACATCATAGAGCAAGAACATATACGTGCTCATCGCAAATTCTTGAGAAATTTTATTTTATCGCTATGTCAAGGCAAATTCGAGAACACAATGAACAATGTGAATCGTGTAAGATAAACAAGTATGACAGACATCCTTCAAAACCACATATGCAACCAACTTCAATTCCGAATTATCCCTGTGAAATCCCTCACATTGATATTTTTGATATAGAAAAACAGAAATTTCTTAGTTGTATAGACAAATTTACTAAATTTGCACAATTATTTCCAATTAAAAATAGGTCATGTCCACATTTCCAAAGAGTATAACTGCGAATTAATTTACAAGCCGGGAAAACGAATGTGGTTGCTGATGCACTCTCCCGTCTTAGAACGGAAGTGAATGCACTCACAGACTCCATCGTTGCCCAATCAGCATCCTCCACAACCGACGCGGCATCCGAA